>NC_058085.1:173587687-173706495 GCF_014858855.1 Bufo gargarizans
ACTTGGCAGGTTTGCTGTTGTGCTATGTTCTTTCCATTTGGTTATGATATATTTGATGGTGCTCCTTGGCATCATCAAAGATTTGTATATTTTTTTATAACCTAACCCTGACTTGTACTTCTCAACATTGTCCCTTACTTGTTTGGAGAGTTCCCTGGACTTCATTTCAGACTTTTGTTATTGATGCCTCTTGCTTATGTTTTGCAGCCTATAGGGTCTTAAAAAAAAAGTGTGTATATGTAATGACAGATCATGTAACACTTGCAAATAGGTGGACATCATTTTACAAATTATGTTACTTCTAAAGGTAATTGGTTGCACCAGAGTTTTTGATGGTCTTTCTAACAAAGGGGATGAATGCATACGCACATGCCAATTTTCTGTTTTCTATTTCTAAACAATAGTTTTATTTATATATTTTTCCTATTTCACTTCACCAACTTAGACTATTGTGTCTTGATCCATCACATAAAATTCAGATTAAAAAGCATTGAACTTAAGGCTGTAATGTACCAAAAAAGTCAAGGCACTGTATATATCCAAGCACATCCCTCATCAGGCCCTACTTAGGCCTGTTACATGGTTTGAGGGTTGGATATGTCATCATGTCCCTCCCTCCAAACCCATCTCACAAATATACAAAATATACAAAAGACTCAAAACTCCTATCTTGATGCCAAAACCAGATGGTACAAAACCCCAGATATCACATCTATATACAATAGCTCATATTCTGATGTTTGTTGGCGGTGTGGAAAAGAGAGGGGCACTTTCTTCCATGTTTAGTGGTCCTGTCCACCTATTCTAAACTGGTTGCGAGAAGTGTTCTGGAAAAGTAATGCTATATGTAGAATATCCATCTCCTCCTGCCCCCCAACTGTCTATGTTTGGCCTTTCTTTATCAAACAAGACCCATAATGTTCCAACCTTATTCCACAACCTCCTTATGGTGGCCCGCCTCCTCATACCTTGCTACTGGTTATCAACTGCACCGCTGAACGGCAAATAATATTTATTTTTTTACACTAATACACACCACAAATGGCTTCAGGACATATAACTGCATCTCTGAACTAAAAAGAAATAAATATATATATATATATATATTTTTGCCACTAATACATGCCACAAGAGGCTTTAGAACATGTAACTGCACCACTGAACGACAAATATATACATTGGGAGAAACCTATATATAGGCCAAACAAAATTCAGGGCTCACCCCTAATCAAGATATATATAACCGACCAAAAGGAGTGAGACAGGTATAATGCAAATAAATCTAGTGATGCTAGAGTAGTCCAAAAGTCACATAATTTATTTGAAAATCACAAAAAGGACACATGATCAGCACTGGTCACAAAAAGACAATAGACACAGGTTACAATACACATTAAAAACCAAGAGGACCGATGGTGAACTATCGATACATATATATAAATATAAAGTGCATGTGCATAAATATTACCAATTGGTCATCAATTAAAGGATATATAATATCCACAAACTATGGCTCATAAACTACCAAAGAGATACCTACATGCATTATACGTCAGAATTTGTCACAAAGTGAGAGTGATAATACACACCACATTTGTCAAAGCTGAAGCAGTAGGATAATTGGAGTTATACTCAGCACATAATGAAAAAAATATACTGACCACTTGGTTTAAATATACCGTGCAGCAACACCACCGGTCCACTCCCCAATGCACGTTTCGCGTACAGCTTTTCAAGGGGTACTGGATTTTTGATTTTCAAATAAATTATGTGACTTTTGGACTACTTTAGCATCACTAGATTTATTTGCATTATACCTGTCTCACTCCTTTTGGTCGGTTATAAACATATACATACCTCACATAGTGCAAAACATCTCTGTTGGATAGAGTTGATCAGGTTGTTGATCATTCTTTGGTGGCCATTTGGCACCAGGAGTGGTGTGGAGTAAGCTCGGCATACATGTTGGTACCTGAATTCCTTGGCTATAATGGAGGCCATTTTGGCACCAAAGATGAGAGAAATTAAAGCAGGCCCACCCTGCATGTGGAACCTACACTCCCTGAATTGTATGGTAGCCGTCATGGCAGATAACAGGTAGAATTTATGTTAGGAACCCGTCTTACAGAGGTCGCCTTGACGTGTTGCAAACGGGCTCAAATAATTTTGTACAAAATGTATTTGCCAAGCATCTCTAATTTATAAGTATAGCACTAGCAATTATTATGCATTTTTGTACTATTTTTTGGTTTGCAGAGAGCTGTTGCATTGCATGTTTTGTTTTACAGTGTTGATTGTGGCCTGTGGAATATTGGTCCACTCCTCTTCAATAGCTGTGCGAAGTGGCAGAATATTGGCAGGAACTTTAACACGCTGTTGTATACGTCTATCCAGAGCATCCCAAACATGCTCAATGGTTGACATGTCCAGTGAGTATGCTGACCATGCAAGAACTGGGATGTTTTCAGCTTCCAGGAATTGTGTACAGATCCTTGCAATATGGGGCCGTGCATTATCATGCTGCAACATGAGGTGATGGTCGTGGATGAATGGCACAACAATGGGCCTCAGGATCTCATCACGGTATCTCTGAGCATTCAAAATGCCATCAATAAAATGCACCTGTGTTCATTGTCCATAACATATGTCTGCCCATAACATAACCCCACTGCTACCATGGGCCACTTGATCAACAACGTTGACGCCAGCAAACCGCTCACCCACATGACTCCACACATGCTGTCTGCCATCTGCCCTGAACAGTGAAAACTGGGACTAATCCGTGAACAGAATGCCTCTCCAACGTGCCAGATGCCATCGAATGTGAGCATTTGCCCACTCAAGTCGGTTACGATGACGAACTGCAGTCAGGTCCAGACACCGATGAGGACAATCAGCATACAGATAAACTTCCCTGAGGCAGTTTCTGACAGTTTTTGCAGACATTTTTTGGTTATGCAAACCGATTTTTGCTACAGCTGTCCAGATGGCTCGTCTCAGACGATCATGGATTTGAACATGCTGGATGTGGAGGTCCTGGGCTGGTGTGGTTACACGTAGTCTGCTGTTGTGAGGCTGGTTGGATGTACTGCAAAATTATCTGAAATGCCTTTGGAGGCGGCTTATGGTAGAGAAATGGACATTCATTGCACGGCCAACAACTCTGGTAGACATTCCAGCAGTCAGCATGCCAATTTCACACTCCATCAAACCTTGTCGGCATCTGTGGCATTGTGCTGTATGATCAAAAGACACATTTCAGAGTGACCTTTTTTTGTGGACAGCCTAAGGCACACCTGTGCAATATTCATGTCTAATCAGCACCATGACATGCTACACCTGTGAGGCGGGATGGATTATCTCAGCAAAGAAGAAGTGCTCGCAAACACAGATTTAGACAGATTTGTGAACAATATTTGAGTGTAATGGGTCTTTTGTGTATGCAGAAAATGTTTTAGATCTTTGCGTTCAGCTTACGGTATGCAAAATGGGAGCAAAACCGAAAGTGCTGTGTTTATATTTTTTTTCAGTGTATATTTTTTGCCACTAATACACGCCAAAAAGAGCTGTAATTTTCTCACTTCACCACACAACGGCAAATACATTTTCTTGTGCTACACCGCTGAATGGCAAATATATATATATATATATATATATATTTTTTTTTTTTTTGCCACTAATACACGCCAAAAAGTGCTGTAATTTTCTCACTCCACCACACAATTGCTAATAAGCCCTTTTTTCTCCTCTCATACAAGCCCAAAAATGCTTTAGAACATATGACTGCACTGCACAAGGGCAAATAAGACATATAAATATTTCCTTGTAATAAACCCTGTTAATTGCTGTATCAAACAAGATTGATTTGCTGGAATTACAGAGTTGTATAATGGCAAATTGGATCTGCAGTCAGTGCAGCAAGGTGTAATAGGTTTGTTCCTGTTCTGCTTTAATTCTGTGGAATGATTACTCCCTATCCTTTCCCTGAACTTCTATACAGCAAAATAAAAATTAAAAAGAGTTTTTCCTAGCATTGTCCCTAGCGCCTGCTGACATCTCTCCCTGCACTAAGTACACTGGAAAATGGCTGAATCCAAGATGGCTGAGGCTATTTATAGGGCTGTGACATCACAGGGCTGGCTGGATGCTGATTGGCTGCATGCATGGCATTGCGGGTGATACCTCACCAGAGTTCCTTGCTCCATGTCCTAACATGTGCAGCAACAATTTTAGGAAAAAATGTGATTTGTTACCACAAAGATTTGGTGCAAATCAAATTTTTCCTGAAATTCATATTGAATTAAACTTTGTCAACTTTGATTCGTTCCTCTCTAGTGCCAACAATAAAAAGAGCTACATGCATAACAACTTTATTGAGTTTTAATTAAAATGGCAACTGTTTTTTATTTATTTTTATCTTTTTAACTGTCTGTATTGCTTTTAAAATTGTATATTATACCTACAACAAGATTGCACATAATAGTAGACCTACATTTACTGTGGCCTAACCATTATTCTATTCATAATATGATTTTCCAACATGACTCCTAGAGTAAATCTTGAGTGACAGCATATATAATGTGTACAAGAATGAGATTGAATTGAATATTTTATTAAAATTATGCCAAATGGGAACATGCTTCATCATTCTGAGGCTTAAAATGCAATCTAGAGAAAACAGGTATAAAAACCAAGATCAAATATAATAAATTCCCTCTAAATCAAAGGGTTGGATGCTGTAATGGTATTGTAAGCTCACAAATAGTGTATATTTGTATGGTTATAATGTATTACATTTACAGATTTTACATCTGTCAGGTATTAGGCTATACAGCAAAGTAAATAGGTTATTGTGCCCTAGGTTGGCCATGAACCATAGATGGCTGAAAACAGAATGCTCATTCAGTCAATAGTTATTCTTCCCAAACCCCCTAAACAAATGCACGCTCAACCGAGCATGCATGTTCTCAATTGAGAATGGGAAGGAACCCCTGCCAGAAAACTCAGGAGGCAAATCATCTCCCAGTGAAATCCAACATGCTGGATCCTGCTTTCACTTAAAGAGGACCTTTCACCTGAAAATGAAAGTTAAACTAAAGATATAGCCTTACTTACATGCCCCCGGTATTGCTTATTCAGCTGTTCATTTTTCAATCAGTGCCCCCGTTTGTCCGCGCTGCCCCCCGGGAATATTTGCTGCCTTGTATGCTAATGAGCCATTCAGCTCAACTGGGCGGCCTTCAAAAGTTCTCCTGGACATGTCATTCTTCTCCCTGGCATGGAGAGCATCCAATCAGCGCGCTCCGCTCTTAGCCAGGGAGAAGACGCTCCAGTTCTTGTGAGATGGCGCCGGCTCCGGATGGATGAAATAGCTCCAGTTCTCGCAAATCTCGCGAGAACTGGAGCACCTTCTCCCTGGCTAAGAGCAGAGCATGCTGAATGCGGAATGCACACTAATGTCATCTGTATTTTTTGCGTATCCATTTTTTGTGAACTGCAAAATACATACGGTCGTGTGCATGAGGCCTTAGGGTACTCTTTTTCATTATGAAGAGCCCAGGGTACACCAAGTATGTATGTGCATTAATGTAGGCCAGGGGTTGTTGGGAAAGATATTCAAATTAATATTCAATATCTGACGGTGGCAGATGTTATAAATGATAATTTGTATATAGGGATTTAGCATAGTTAACACACACACACACTTGGTGAGTTATAACCAGGGGCGGATTAAGTGCATGATAGTCTACCCAATTCGGTCACCCCCCCCCCCCTCCATTTTAGTTTTAGTTCTTTTTTCTATATGAAGAGGCTGCGGTGCTTCATAAGCGCCAACGTCTCTTCCTAGGCTACATGATATCGTTCACATGGTCTAGGTGCAGCTCTGTCCCATCTGAGTGATTGCGGCTGAGCTGTAATACAGAGCGCAGGGCTATCAAATGGACAGCACTGTTCTTGGTAACGAGCAAAGAGGCTGCGGCGCTCACTGGGACATCGCGGTCTCCTCAAACAGCTGATTGGTGGGGGTGCCAGGAGTCAGACCCCCACCATCTCATAACTCTCTGAGTACAGATTTGATAGATGTTACCTGCAGTCCTATGTAACACCCCACATAACACAGTGAACTATTGTGTTATGTGGGGTGTTACATAGGACTGCATGGAACATCTACTACATTATCTGTACACAGAAAGTAATCACTGTTATCTAGGCTGTTACATAGGACTGCAGGTGACAAATACAAATTTTAGTTGCCAAATTTAAAATACATACGATTATGATAAAAAAAAGACTTGGAGGAGAAGATGAGACGCAGGTCACAGTAGTGAGCCAGCACTACATATAGGAGAATACAGCACCACATACCTGTTACATCCAGTGACATCTCCTGTCATGTAGATCCTCTCTTTCATCTTCTCCTCCGTTTGACCAAGACCGCCATGACAAATTCTTTCAGCCGCATCTCGTCTCTACAGAGTTTGTTACACAGACACGTTAGAGTTCTCATAATTGGGGTCATTTATCAAACTGGTGTAAATTACAACTGGTTTAGGTGCCCACAGCAACCAATCAGATTCCACCTTTAATTTTCCAAAGGAGCTGTGAAAAATGAAAGCTGGAATCTGATTGGCTGCTATGGGTAACTAACCCAGTTATACTTTACACCAGTTTGATAAATTACCCCAAAGGGCCCTATAGTGTCTACAGCAATTATAATGTCCCCTAGAGTGCCCCCAGTAATAATACCACCCTATATTGTGTTCCAGGTAATAATACCTGTATAGTGTCCCCAAAAATAATGTCCCCTAATAGAAAGGCACACTGCCCCATATAGTAATTTACCCCACACTGCCCCCACACAGTAATTCCCCCACACTGCCCCCACACATTAATTCCCCCACACTGATCCATATAGTAATTTCCCCCACACTGCCCCCACACAGTAATTCCCCCCACACTGCCCCCAAATAGTAATTTCCCCCACACTGCCCCCATATAGTAATTTCCCCCACACTGCCCCCATATAGTAGTTTCCCCCACACTGCTCTATACAGCAATTTCTTCCACACTGCCTCCCATATAGTAATTTCCTCCACACTGCCCCATATTGTAATTTCCTCCACACTGCCCCCATAAAGTAATTTCCCCCACACTTCCCCCATAAAGTAATTTCCCCCACACTGCCCCCAAATAGTAATTTCCACCACACTGCCCTCAAATAGTAATTTCCCCCACACTGCTCCATACAGTAATTTCTTCCACACTGCCCCAAATAGTAATTTCCCCCCACACTGCCCCCATATAATAATTTCTTCCACACTGCCCCCAAATAGTAATTTCCCCCACACTGCCCCATATAGTAATTTCCCCCATATAGTAAGTTTCCCCACACTGCTCCATACAGTAATTTCCCCCACACTGCCTCCCATGTAGTAATTTCACCCACAAAGTAATTTGCTACCCACACTGCCCCCATCAAGTAATGACCCCACACACTGCCCCCCATTAGATCATTTTACCTGACACTGCCATCCATTAAGTAATTTGCCCCCCACACTGCAATCCATTAAGTTATTATGCTCCCACACTGCCATCCATTAAGTGATTTGCCCCTACACTGCCATCCATTAAGTAATTTGCCCCCACACTGCCCCATCATTAAGTAATTTGCCCCCACACTGCCCCATCAAGTAATAACCCCCCACACTGCCCCCATTAGATAATTTGCCCCCACACTGCCATCCATTAAGTAAATAGCCCACCACACTGCCCCCACAGTATTAATTTCTCCACACTGCCCTCACAGTATCAATTCCCCCCATGGTAGTAATTTGCCCCTACAGTATTAATTGTTTCCCACACTACCCCCACAGTATTCATTTCCACCATACTAGTAATTTGCCCCCACGTAGTAGTTTGCCCCCCCTGTTCCTTCAGTAATGTCCCCCAAAGTCAGTTGGCACACAAAAAAATAAAAAAATAAAAGCTAATACTTACCTGTGTCCCAGCCGGCGCTCACTCGTAGATGGTGCAGGCGTGCACTCACACGTCAGTGTGCTGCGTCCGGGCACAGGCATGGTGCGATGACGTCATCACGCCCGCCTGCACCAGGATTTTACTACCGCATAGGCTTCAGGCCTGCTAGGCCTGAAGCCTATGGTGGTGATTGGCGGCGGGGCAGGGAACTATGCGCTCCCGTCCCCCACCATAGTTTGTGGGCGTTTGGGTCGTTGGGCCCCCCAGCGATGCCGGGCCCGGGTCTACCGACCCAAACGCCCCAATTATAATCCGCCACTGGTTATAACATTCAGTTAAAGCGTGACTAATGAGAAGCAAAGTAAAAAAAAAATATATATATATTGGGTTGATTTGCCAAACTTTGACAAGATAGTTGATTTGTTACAAATTAATTTGTCATGCATCACTACAAGTACAGTATAGTATGTTACTAGTATAGCCGTATGTTATGGTGGCAGATGGAATGTATAAAGCAGGCTGCTGCATTGAGCCCGCTCCGTGGTGGGTGCCCGCTATATCCTACAGCAAATACCAGGCTGTAATGATGGGGAATGGCGATGAGGGTGAATAGGACAAGGGATCAAAAGATCTCGGGTTCTAGCCCCCTAAGGGGGTTAAAAGTTGTCACTGTAAAAATAGGAAAATAAAAGTTTAAATCACCCCCCTTTCCCAAATTTACATATAAAAATATAGAAACAAAAAAAGAAGGTATTGCCTTGGTCGAAAATGTCTTTACTATTAAAACATTAATAAAAATGTCATTTGTGCTGATCTCCTTAATGGAAAAAAAAAATTAAAACACACAATTCACCTTTTTTGTCAATTTTGCCCTCCCAAAAAAACCAATATATCCAATATATATATAAAAAATAAGTTATGGCTGTCAGAAAATGGTGATGCAAAGAAAATTTGTATCTTTTTTAAAGTGTTTTTTTTTTTTTTAAGTAGTAGATCACCGTATTCATATTGAGCAGCAGAATAAGGATGTTATGAAATTTTTAGCACATAGTGAACAATGTTATATCACAACCCCCAAAACCTTGGCGGAAATGTATATATATATATATATATATATTTATTTTTTCAATTTAACCCCACAATTATTATAATTTTTTTGTCATTTTTCTAAAATAGACATGGTAAATTAAATGGTGCACTTAAAAAGAACAATTTACCCCCCCTCCCCAAAAAAAATAAATAAGCCCTTATATGGCTATATGAATGAATAATAAAAAAATAAAAATATATGGCTATTGGAACGTTGGGCAGAAAAAACAAACAAGAAGAACTTTCAAAAGTGGTCTGAGAATAAATATAAACATGCAAACATTAAAATTGTAAATGGCTACTGAAAGAACAGAAATTATTTTAACATTGTAGGCATTATTCCCTTTAAAAAAAAGTAACAATTTACATATTTCAAGTTTAAAACCAAAAACTATACTCATACAACTTACCACCCAAATTAATTTTACCTATTTTTCTTCTCACTAATAGAGCTTTCATTTGGTGGTATTTCATTTCTGCTGACATTTTTACTCTTTTTGAAAATATTCAAAATTGACTGAATTTTTTGCCAAAAAATGTCATTTTTCATTTTCTGTTGTAAAATTTTTCAAATAAAACTACATTTCTATGTACATTTTTCTCTAAATTTATTGTTCTACATGTCTTTGATAAAAAAAAAATGCAAAAAGTGTATATTTATTGGTTTGGGTAAAAGTTATAGCGTTTACAAACTATGGTGCAAAATTGTGAATTTGCGCACTTTGACTTTCTGAGAACCTGTCATGTTTCCTGAGGTTCTACAATGCCCAGACAGTAGAAACACCCAACAACTGACCCCATTTCAGAAAGTAGACACCCTAAGGTATTCGCTGATGGGCATAGTGAGTTCATGGAAGTTTTTATTTTTTTGTCACAAGTTAGCGGAAAATGATATGCATTTTTTTTCCTTACAAAGTCTCATATTCCACTAACTTGTGACAAAAAATAAAATTTTACATGAACTCACCATACCCCTCATGGAATACCTTGGGGTGTCTTCTTTCCAAAATGTGGTCACTTGTGGGGTATTTATACTGCCCTGGAATTTTACGAGACCTAAAGCGTGAGAAGTAGTTTGGAATCCAAATGCGTAAAAAAATGCCCTGTGAAATCTAAAGATACTCATTGGAATTTGGGCCCCTTTGCACACCTAGGCTGCAAAAAAGTGTCACACATGTGGTATCGCCGTACTCAGGAGAAGTAGGGCAATGTGTTTTGGGGTGTATTTTTACATATACCCATACTGTGTAAGAAAAATATCTCTGTAAAAGACAACTTTTCCCATTTTTTTATACAAAGTTGTCATTTTACTGAGATTTTTCTCTCACCCAGCATGGGTATATGTAAAAATACACCCCAAAACACATTGCCCTACTTCTCCTGAGTATGGCGATACCACATGTGTGACACTTTTTTTGCAGCCTAGGTGCGCAAAGGGGCCCAAATTCCTTTTAGGAGACTTCTTCTCACGCTTTAGGGCCCCTAAAATGCCAGGGCAGTATAAATACCCCACATGTGACCCCATTTTGGAAAGAAGACACCCCAAGGTATTCCGTGAGGGGCATGGCGAGTTCATCGAATTTTTTTTTTTGTTTGGCCCAAGTTAGAGGAAATTGATTTTTTTTTGTTTTTCCTCACAAAGTCTCCCTTTCCGCTAACTTGTGACACAAAGTTTAATCTTTCATGGACTCAATATGCCCCTCAGCGATTACCTTGGGGTGCCTAATTTCTGAAATGGGGTCATTTGTGGGGTGTGTTTACTGGTATTTTGGGCGGGGCTAAATTGTGAGCAACCCTGTAAAGCCTAAAGGTACTCGTTGGACTTTGTCGGGTGGTAATAATTCAATTAAGAATTATTAATTATGGTCATAAAAATAATTAATCATAAAAAATTTAATTTTATAAAATTTGTCATAAATTCTTAAAATCATGACCTGGTGAATTGTAGACAACCTAATTGATACAATTCACATCTGAGGCCGACTATTTCCTCAGATAAATAAGTTCTTTTTGATGTGAGATGACGTTAATGATAAAACATGTAGTTCTGCATTATACAATAATACACAGGTTTATAAAAATATGCAGATTTATTGGTTACAAGATTATAAACATATATAAGTCAATAAAACACAATGATACATGCAAATGAATATATATAGCATTACAAGCTTAACAATACATGTGAGTGGAAATAACTTGTCACATTATAACCAAGCTATTATTAGGTTAGGATATCAAAGTAGGAACATAAGTTATACATATATATATTACTTTTGTTCAGAGAAAACCTCATGATATCAGGATGGGCATGTCTAATCCTAGACATCAATATGGAATGCTAAATACATTCTTCCCCCCTCTAACCAACTACACATCACATGACTTCAGGCATGGGCAAATCCATTCAAGGATATAGCTTAGAAGAGATAACTGTATCCTTCCGCCCCATCCTGGACTATTTTCACATATATAACTTTGGTAAGACTATTAAGACAAATGACAGGGATATAGGATCTTTGCTAGACCATATCTTTAATGGAAAGGACTTGAAATAAGTCTTTCCTGTGGGAAACCATCACTTAGCTTGGCGAAGAACGTTCTATCAATATATATATATATATATATATATATATATATATCTAAGCAATTATTTACTGCTTTGCTAGATTATGAGTCTTTATTCTTCTGCAGGTAGAATGAAGTCTCACAATATCCTAAAACTACATCTCAATATGGAGATGATCAATTAATTTAATTATGTATTTATTCGCCAATCTAGATGGTATAATTTCACCCACACTATCAAATTAGTCTTAATAAAATTAAATATCATTTTCTGTATCTCTTACCAAGTCCTAGTAGAAATCTCACTTCTGCTCCTAGGAAAGCTGGGTGGTCCATCATAGCACATCTCACCATGGCTTCCATCTTGATAGACCCCTCTAGACAGCTTTACTTCTCTTTCCTCTCTTTCTTGTGTGTGTCTCTGTTCTCTCTCTCCTTCTCCCCCCTGTGTATGGTTTATGAACCCAAACTTATCAGTTAGACACACCTTCCTAGTTCTGAAGTTTCCAATCATAATCAGGATGGGCGTGACTATTGATAAGAAATGACATCATAACCTTACCCAGAATGCACTTTTGCTACTGTTGTAATGTCACCTACTCATACCTAGGTGGCACTGCTGTGTAAGCTATTTGCATCCTAGTATAAAGGGTTAACTTCTGTAAGTCTGAATAAAGGTATAATATACAATTGACCTTAAAAGCTTTAAGTCAAGGCTATAGGGATTAGATTTGACACTTGTAGCAATTAGAGACAGACCTCTAGGCGTCTCTTCTGACTGTTTCTCACACTGTTTATTGGTGTATCGTAAATAACTTCACTGGCTTTGTTTTCTCAGAGATATCAGTATCTCCGGTTACACCAAAGAGGTGAATAATTGTTACAAAACACACATCTTCACAGACACTCTTTTAGAGACGAATACTCTCCTAATGAGAAATATATATAATATACTGGATACATGTTGTCTTCATCACATATAACAGTATAATATATATTATATGTTCTACTGATTGTCTTATGCTAAGGACTAAGGTTCATTAAATGACTGAATATTATATATTTGCTTCATTGATAAATGCCTAATTGTATAGGTAATTATCACCAGCTGCATAGAGCTTATCTTTAACTCCCGTCATAAATTTATAAGTAGACAAAGAAGATTCTTCTCAGACTGGTACACTCATGAGAAGAATAACACTAAAGGGCAGAAACCTTTGTATGACCTTAATTTGGCCTACTCAAGACATATACAAAATTGTAACTATAGTGAGCATGGCTCTTAAAGGTAATGAACATTCATCTTGACTAAAATAAATTGGATATCAATGCATTTACCTATGAAAAGGCACCTAGAGTGCAAAAAAGTGTCACATGTGGTATCGCCGTACTCAACTTTGTATAAAAAAAAATGGGAAAAGTTGTCTTTTACAGAGATATTTATCTCACTCAGCATGGATATATGTAAAAATAGACCCCAAAACACATTGCCCTATTTCTCCCGAGTACAGCGATACCACATGTGTGACACTTTTTTGCAGCCTAGGTGTGCAAAGGGGCCCGAATTTCTTATTGTAGGGCATTTTTGGACATTTGGATTCCAGACTTCTTCTCACGCTTTTGGGCCCCTAAAATACCAGGGCAGTATAAATACTCAACAAGTGACCCCATTTTGGAAAGAAGACACCCCAAGGTACTCCGTGAGGGGCACGACGAGTTCCCAGAATATTTTTTTTTTTTGGCACACGTTAGCGGAAAATTATTATTTATTTATTTTTTTCTCTTACAAAGTCTCATATTCCACTAACTTGTGACAAAAAATAAAATTTTACTTGAACTCGCCACGCTCCTCACAAAATACCTTAGGGTGTCTTCTTTCCAAAATAGGGTCACTTGTGGGGTATTTATACTACCCTGGCATTTTAGGGGCCCTAAAGCGTGAGAAGAAGTCTGGAATATAAATGTCTAAAAATTTTTATGCATTCGGATTCCTTGAGGGGTAAGGTGAGTTCATGTGAGATTTTATTTGTTGTCACAAGTTAGTGGAATATGAGACTTTGTAATAAAAAAAAATCAATTTCCGGTAACTTGTGCAAAAAAATAAAATAAATCTTCTATGAACTCGCTATGCCCCTCAAAGGTGATATTTATAGACCCTCAGAGACAACCAGTCAAACTAAGGACAAGAAGGGTGACCCCTACTGAAAGGGATAAGAGAGACATGGAAAGAACTGAGTAAAAAACTAGCACCAGAGCCGTCCCCCCTACTGCCCGCATACCTCATCCCAGACCTCCTAGGGAAAAATGGGGACATTCACCAGGAAGTGTGGTCACCATTAGCGCAAGCAAGACTGGGGGAGTTAACCCCAGACACAGAAACATCCATAGTGAATAGATTACCAGAACGAATAAAAAATTCCCCTAGCTTCTTTCTGACAAGGGCTTACATAGGTGCTGTGTGCGGGGAATTGAGAGAGGGGTCCAACCCGGCGAGACAACTGACAGAGTTTGAAAAAACTATTCTGTCCCCACTCCGCAAACAGAGAAAAATCTCGGCATTGTACTCCTTGGTAGGAGCTAAAAGTGAGGCCAGAAAACCTCTATATATTAGAGACTGGGAGAAGGAGCTTGACACTATTTTCACAGATCAGGACCTCAAAAAGCTATTGGCTTTCTCGCATGGACAATCTCCTTGTATACGATTACAGGAAAATCATTTCAAGCTTCTTACCAGGTGGTACAGAACCCCAGAGTTCTTGCACAAATGTGGCTTGTCTCCCGATCGGCTTTGCTGGAGGTGTGGCGGGGGAGAGGGGTCTCTGTCCCATATTTGGTGGACATGCCCTCTAATCGCCCCATTCTGGGAAAAAGTCTTGGTCACTGACCTAAAGATCACTCTTGAAATGGTGCTCTTTTCACTCCCCTCTGATCTCTACAGACCGTCTAAGTACAATTTGGTGACTCATCTGATAGCAGCGGCCAAATCTATCATTCCTCTCCACTGGAGGAACACAGAGGCCCCCTCATTGAAGGAGTGGATAGCCAAGGCGAACCAAATATGTAATTTTGAAGAAATGTCAAGCTGGATCAACAGAAACCACAAAAAATATCTGAAAACTTGCCACCCCTGGAGGTCTTGGATCGGGGCGCAGTGATGGGTAACATATTAGCAACCCCATAAAGCCACTAGGCGTAGATGGTCTTACGCAACCTGACTGATACCTTTTCTCGGATTTAATCTTCCATCCCATAACTCAGTAGCAACGAGCGTCGAGGCAGCTCAACCTGTTCCCCCCCCCTCTCCTTTTTCCTCCCTCCTTTCTTCTTCCTTCTCTCCCTCACCTCTTTTTTTTCTTTTATCTTTCTTTTTTTCTTTATCTTTGTTATATATAAATGGTATATGATCCAGGTAGCCATTGTCTCCCGTGAAGTACTATGCTATAATTTGTAAAACATCTCATAGCTTTTGCTGCCACACAGGAGGCCGTGGCTCTGCCGTGCCACGAGTTACTGGTTATGGACCGGAGATAGCGCGTCTTCCATCTGTTAAATGGTGTGTCTATGACCTGTGACATCCTCAATGTATACCTATAACTTTTGGTCAACTGACCAATGTTTGTTCATATTTGACTGAAAAATTTCGAAAATAAAGAATTTATAAAAAAAAAAATAAATGTGATCTTTATAGTGCTGCAGCAATTTTACGGTGTTTTTGCAGTGATCAGAAAAAAAAATTCTGTCACTGCGGTGGGGCGGACTGAACGCAACTGTGCGCACAAGATCAGGCCTGATCGGGCGAGCATTACAGGGGGGGTGATCAATGACAGGGGGGTGATCAGGGGCTAATAAGGGGTTAATATGTGACGGGGGGGGTGTAGTGTAGTGTGGTGCTTGGTACTACTTATTACAGAGCTGCCTGTGTCCTCTGGTGGTCGATCCAACCAAAAGGGACCACCAGAGGACCAGGTAGCGGGTATATCAGACGCTGTTAACAAAACAGCGTCTGATATACCTTTCAAGGGTTAAAAAAAAAATCACATCTACAGCCTGCCAGCGAATGATCGCCGCTGGCAGGTTGTAGATCAACTGGTTTACCTTCCGATCCTGTGAACGCGCGCACCTGTGTTCGCGCGCTCACAGGAAATCTCGCCTCTCGCGAGATGACGCATATATGCTTCTACGAGGAATAACCTGGCCGCCAGCAGGACGCATTCCTGCGTTAGGCGGTCGGGAGGAGGTTAAACAGGTATTACAGCTAATACCAGATGGAATTTGCCGAACATGGTAGATGGATAAAACATGGCCGCAGGATTATTGATGTTATTGACATAAGGGACAGGAGCCTGAAAACTATCTGCCATACAATATGTTAGCCAAACAGAGGCTGTTGCTGGTATGGGGATTTTACTCCTTTTCCACATCATCTAACACCAATGATATGTCATCAGTAGGGGTGACCGAACTTTAGGATTTTTGTATCCCGAACCCGAACATTTCAGTAAAAGTTTGTGTTTGGGTTCGCTGTTCGGCGATTTCTTAGTGATTTTTGAAAGGCTGAAGAGCAGCCAATCAACAAGCTTTTAACTGTCTGACCTTAGAAGCCATAACAGCCATGCCTACTAATGGCATGGTTATGATTAGCCAGCGCAGCATGTGACCCAGCCTCTATATAAGCTGGAGTCACGTAGCGATTCAAGTCACTCTGCTGTTACTAGTGTAGGGAGAGGATACTGCTGGTGATTTCAGGGAGAGAATAGGACAGAATCTGTGAAAAGAACTCAAATCTAACTCAGCGATCTACCTACATTTAGTTGTGTGGGTGCAGTGCACGATCTTTTTACCCTGCCAGTGACAGAAAAAAATAACTTTTATCAGTCTGTTAGTTAGATGGGCGGCAGCGGCTGCCATTTTATGCAAGCTCAGTGCACCAGCACTGCATCTGAGCTTTTGTAAGATTCAAATCCAAGCTTGAAATACTGCACTAATAATATGGTTTTAAAAAAAATCACCCTTTTTTTGGCAATATACAACATCTGGTGCATTTGCAGGATTAGTCCGTGTGCAATTTAAGTTAGAAATACAGCCATAATCTTCTGGGTTTTTAACAACACACTTTTTTGCTAAAATACACAATTTTACAGTCCTTGCAGCATCGGCAAGTGTGAAATTCAAGGGTTGTATACAGCTTTAAAATTGAGTCAGTAAAAAAACACACTTTTTTGGCCAAAAAGTTTATTTTGCAGCCTTTGCTGCATATGTCATTGTGAGATACACCCTTTACATACTGTGGTTCTATTCAGTTCATTTTCTGGCTTTTTAATTTTAAAAACACACTTTTTTGCCAAAATACACAATTTTACAGATCTACACGTGTGAAATTCAAGCTTAATATATACAGCTTTCATATTCTGTTACTAAAAAAACACACTTTTTTGGCAATATTCAACATCTGGATTAGTCAGTGTGCTATTTAATCTAGAAATACAGCCATCATTTTCTGGGTTTTTAAAAACACCCTTTTTTGTCAAAATACACAATTTTACAGCCCTTGCAACATCAGGACGTGTGAAATTCAAGGGTTATATACAGCTTTCATATTCAGTTAGTAAAAAACATACTTTTTTGGCACTATCCAACATCTGGATTAGTCAATGTGCAATTTAAGCTATAAATACAGCCATAATTTTCTGGGTTTTTAAAAACACACTTTTTTGCCAAAATACACTATTTTACAGCACTTGCAGCATCAGCACATGTGAAATTCAAGGGTTATATACTGCTGTCATATTCAGTTATTAAACAAACAACCGTTTTGGGCAAAAAAGTTCATTTTGCAGCCTTTGCTGTGTATGTCATTGTGAGATACACCCTTTACATACTGTGGTTCTATTCAGTTATTTGAAATACAGCCATTTTGGGCAATAATCTTTAATTGCGGCCTAGTCTGGATCTGTACATGTGAGATACACCCTTTACATACTGTGGTTCTATTCAGTTATTTGAAATACAGCAATTTTGGGCAAACTAATTTAATTGCTGACTAGTCTGGTTCAGTCGGTGTGAGATACACCATTTAGATACCGTGGTTATATTCTTCTATTGATAAAACAACCTTTTTTGGTAAAATACACAAATTTTCTGCATTGCAGCATCAGCACGTGTGAAATTCAAGGGTTACATACTGCTGTCATATTCAGTTATTAAACAAACACCCGATTTGGGTTAAAAAAAGTTTATTTTGCAGCCTTTGCTGCATATGTCATTGTGAGATACACCCTTTACATACTGTGGTTCTGTTCAGTTATTTGAAATACAGCCATTTTGGGCAATAATCTTTAATTGCGGCCTAGTCTGGATCAGGGCGTGTGAGATACACCCTTTACATACTGTGGTTATATTCTTCTATTAATAAAACACTTTTTGGTGCAAAATACACCATTTTTGGCCCTTGCAGCATTAGCACGTGAGAAATTCAAGGGCTATATACTGCTGTCATATTCAGTTATTAAACAAATACCCGATTTGGGTTAAAAAAGTTTATTTTGCAGCCTTTGCTGCATATGTCATTGTGAGATACACCCTTTACATACTGTGGTTCTGTTCAGTTATTTGAAATACAGCCATTTTGGGCAATAATCTTTAACCTCTTAAGGACATAGGGCGTACAGGTACGCCCTTGTGCCCTGGTACTTAAGGACACAGGGCGTACATGTACGCCCTGTGTATTTCTGATCACTGCTGTGCGGCTGGCAGTGATCGTAACCCAGTGCCTGCTCAAATCATTGAGCAGGCACCTAGGCTAAATGCGCGGGGGGGTCCCGTGACCCCTCCATGTCGGCGATCGCGGCAAACCGCAGGTCAATTCAGACCTGCGGTTTGCTGCGATTTCTGCAGTTTCTGATCCCCGCGGTCCCTGACCGCGGGGATCAGAAACTTTAGTATTCCTAAAATGCATCTGTATCCCTCCCCCCTGCACCCCTTAGTGATTTTTGCCTGGTGGGAGGTGCAGGGGGAGGGTTGCGGGCGGTGACGGGCGGTGCGGGAGGCGGGCGGTGCGGCAGGCGGGATCGCGATCCCCCGCCCGCCTCCCATTGCGTAATCGTTGGCGTCTAGTGGGTATACCAGGGTGCCAGCACATTGCTGGCACCCTGGTATAAACGGCTGACATCGGTGATGCAATGTCAGCCGTTTAACCCTTTCCATACAGCGGTCCGTACGGACCGCTGTATGGAAAAGGTTAACAGCGCAGGGAGCTCCCTCCCTCTCCCATCGGGGGGCTGCTGTGCCTTTGCAGCCACTCCGAATGGAGAGGGAGAGAGCTCCCAGGCAGCCCCCCCAAGCCCCGTCCTTACCCTTCCCCGTCTGCGCAGTTCTGACCATAACTGAGCAGACGGGGAAGGTTCCCGTGGCAACAGGACGCCTTCTCAGGCGTCCTGCTGTCCATGGTGCTGAACAGATCTGTGCTGAAAAGCATAGATCTGTTCAGACAAAGTGTAAAATACAGTACAGTACTATATATTGTACTGTACTGTATTATACAGACATCAGACCCACTGGATCTTCAAGAACCAAGTGGGTCTGGGTCAAAAAGAAAGTGAAAAAAAGTGAAAATAAAGTAAAAATCAAAAAACACATTTATCACTGATTAAAAATTAAAAAAATGAAATTCCCTACACATGTTTGGTATCGCCGCGTCCGTAACGACCTGATCTATAAAACGGTCATGTTACTTTACCCAAACGGTGAACGCCATAAAAATAAAAAATTAAAAACTATGATGAAATAGAAATTTTGCCCACCTTACTTCCCAAAAAAGTTAATAAAAGTGATCAAAAAAGTTGTATGTACTCCAAAATTGTAACAATAAAACCGTCATCTCATCCTGCAAAAATCATACCCTACCCAAGATAATCGCCCCAAAACTGAAAAAACTATGGCTCTTAGACTATGGAAACACTAAAACATGATTTTTTTGTTTCAAAAATGAAATCATTGTGTAAAACTTACATAAATAAAAAAAGTATACATATTAGGTATCGCCGCGTCCGTATCGACCGGCTCTATAAAAATACCACATGACCTAACCCCTCAGGTGACCACCGTAAAAAAAAAAAAAAGAAACGGTGTAAAAAAAGCTATTTTTTGTCATCTTACTTCACAAAAAGTGTAACAGCAAGCGATCAAAAAGTCATATGCACCCCAAAATAGTTCCAATAAAACTGTAATCTCATCCCGCAAAAAATGAGACCCTACTTGAGATAATCGCCCAAAAACTGAAAAAACTATGGCTCTTAGACTATGGAGACACTAAAACTTTTTTTGTTTTAAAAATTAATTCATTGTGTAAAACTTACATAAATAAAAAAAATTGTATACATATTAGGTATCGCCGCGTCCGTGACAACCTGCTCTATAAAATTACCACATGATCTAACCTGTCAGATGAATGTGGTAAATAACAAAAAAAAAACTGTGCCAAAAAAGCTATTTCTTGTTACCTTGCCGCACAAAAAGTGTAATATAGAGCAACCAAAAATCATATGTACCCTAAACTAGTACCAACAAAACTGCCACCTTATCCCGTAGTTTCTAAAATGGGGTCACTTTTTGGGAGTTTCTACTCTAGGGGTGCATCAGGGGGGCTTCAAATAGGACATGGACATGGTAAAACCAGTCCAGCAAAATCTGCCTTCCAAAAACCGTATAGCATTCCTTTCCTTCTGCGCCCTGCCGTGTGCCCGTACAGCAGTTTACGACCACATATGGGGTGTTTCTGTAAACTACAGAATCAGGGCCATAAATAATGAGTTTTGTTTGGCTGTTAACCCTTGCTTTGTAACTGGAAAAAAAATATTAAAATGGAAAATCTGCCAAAAAAGTGAAATTTTGAAATTGTATGTCTATTTTCCATTAAATCTTGTGTAACACCTAAAGGGTTAACAAACTTTGTAAAATCAGTTTTGAATACCTTGAGGGGTGTAGTTTCTTAGATGGGGTCACTTTTATGGAGTTTCTACTCTAGGGGTGCCACAGGGGGGCTTCAAATGGGACATGGTGTCAAAAAAACTGTCCAGCAAAACCTGCCTTCCAAAAACCATATGGCGCACCTTTCACTCTACGCCCCGCTGTGTGGCCGTACAGTAGTTTACGGCCACATATGGGGTGTTTCTGTAAATGGCAGAGTCAGGGCAATAAAGATACAGTCTTGTTTGGCTGTTAACCCTTGCTTTGTTAGTGGAAAAAATGGGTTAAAATGGAAAATTAGGCAAAAAAATGAAATTCGCAGATTTCATCCCCATTTGCCAATAACTCTTGTGCAACACCTAAAGGGTTAATGAAGTTAGTAAAATAAGTTTTGAATACCTTGAGGGGTGTAGTTTCTTAGATGGGGGTCACTTTTATGGAGTTTCTACTCTAGGGGTGCATCAGGGGGCTTCAAATGGGACATGGTGTCAAAAAAACAGTCCAGCAAAACCTGCCTTCCAAAAACCATATGGCGCACCTTTCACTCTACGCCCCGCTGTGTGGCCGTACAGTAGTTTACGGCCACATATGGGGTGTTTCTGTAAACGGCAGAGTCAGGGCAATAAAGATACAGTCTTGTTTGGCTGTTAACTAGAGTTGAGCGAACACCTGGATGTTCGGGTTCGAGAAGTTCGGCCGAACATCCCGGAAATGTTCGGGTTCGGGATCCGAACCCGATCCGAACTTCGTCCCGAACCCGAACCCCATTGAAGTCAATGGGGACCCGAACTTTTCGGCACTAAAAAGGCTGTAAAACAGCCCAGGAAAGAGCTAGAGGGCTGCAAAAGGCAGCAACATGTAGGTAAATCCCCTGCAAACAAATGTGGATAGGGAAATGAATTAAAATAAAAATTAAATAAATAAAAATTAACCAAAATCAATTGGAGAGAGGTTCCATAGCAGAGAATCTGGCTTCCCGTCACCCACCACTGGAACAGTCCATTCTCAGATATTTAGGCCCCGGCACCCAGGCAGAGGAGAGAGGTCCCGTAACAGAGAATCTGTCTTCATGTCAGCAGAGAATTAGTCTGCATGTCATAGCAGAGAATGAGGCTTCACGTCAGCCACCACTGCAACAGTCCATTGGCATATATTTAGGCCCAGCACCCAGGCAGAGGAGGGAGGTCCCGTAACAGAGAATCTGTCTTCATGTCAGCAGAGAATTAGTCTGCATGTCATAGCAGAGAATGAGGCTTCACGTCAGCCACCACTGCAACAGTCCATTGGCATATATTTAGGCACAGCACACACACAGGCAGAGGAGAGAGGTCCCGTAACAGAGAATCTGTCTTCATGTCAGCAGAGAATTAGTCTGCATGTCATAGCAGAGAATGAGGCTTCACGTCAGCCACCACTGCAACAGTCCATTGGCATATATTTAGGCCCAGCACACACACAGGCAGAGGAGAGAGGTCCCGTAACAGAGAATCTGGCTTCATGTCAGCAGAGAATCAGTCTGCATGTCATAGCAGAGAATGAGGCTTCACGTCAGCCACCACTGCAACAGTCCATTGGCATATATTTAGGCCCAGCACACACACAGGCAGAGGAGAGAGGTCCCGTAACAGAGGATCTGGCTTCATGTCAGCAGAGAATCAGTCTGCATGTCATAGCAGAGAATCAGGCTTCACGTCAGCCACCACTGCAACAGTCCATTGTCATAAATTTAGGCCCAGCACCCAGGCAGAGGAGAGAGGTCCCGTAACAGACAATCTGGCTTCATGTCAGCAGAGAATTAGTCTGCATGTCATAGCAGAGAATCAGGCTTCACGTCAGCCACCACTGCAACAGTCCATTGGCATATATTTAGGCCTAGCACACAGGCAGAGGAGAGAGGTCCCGTAACAGACAATCTGGCTTCATGTCAGCAGAGAATCAGTCTGCATGTCATAGCAGAGAATGAGGCTTCACGTCACCCACCACTGCAACAGTCCATTGGCATATATTTAGGCCTAGCACACAGGCAGAGCAGAGAGGTCCCGTAACAGACAATCTGGCTTCATGACAGCAGAGAATCAGTCTGCATGTCATAGCAGAGAATGAGGCTTCACGTCACCCACCACTGCAACAGTCCATTGGCATATATTTAGGCCTAGCACACAGGCAGAGCAGAGAGGTCCCGTAACAGACGATCTGGCTTCATGTCAGCAGAGAATCAGTCTGCATGTCATAGCAGAGAATGAGGCTTCACGTCAGCCACCACTGCAACAGTCCATTGGCATATATTTAGGCCCAGCACCCAGGCAGAGGAGGGAGGTCCCGTAACAGAGAATCTGTCTTCATGTCAGCAGAGAATTAGTCTGCATGTCATAGCAGAGAATGAGGCTTCACGTCAGCCACCACTGCAACAGTCCATTGGCATATATTTAGGCCCAGCACACACACAGGCAGAGGAGAGAGGTCCCGTAACAGAGAATCTGTCTTCATGTCAGCAGAGAATTAGTCTGCATGTCATAGCAGAGAATGAGGCTTCACGTCAGCCACCACTGCAACAGTCCATTGGCATATATTTAGGCCCAGCACACACACAGGCAGAGGAGAGAGGTCCCGTAACAGACAATCTGGCTTCATGTCAGCAGAGAATTAGTCTGCATGTCATAGCAGAGAATGAGGCTTCACGTCACCCACCACTGCAACAGTCCATTGGCATATATTTAGGCCCAGCACCCAGGCAGAGGAGGGAGGTCCCGTAACAGAGAATCTGTCTTCATGTCAGCAGAGAATTAGTCTGCATGTCATAGCAGAGAATGAGGCTTCACGTCAGCCACCACTGCAACAGTCCATTGGCATATATTTAGGCCCAGCACACACACAGGCAGAGGAGAGAGGTCCCGTAACAGAGGATCTGGCTTCATGTCAGCAGAGAATCAGTCTGCATGTCATAGCAGAGAATCAGGCTTCACGTCAGCCACCACTGCAACAGTCCATTGTCATAAATTTAGGCCCAGCACCCAGGCAGAGGAGAGAGGTCCCGTAACAGAGAATCTGGCTTCATGTCAGCAGAGAATCAGTCTTCATATCATAGCAGAGAATCAGGCTTCACGTCACCCACCACTGTAAGAGTCAATTTTCATAAATTTAGGCCCAGAACCCAGGCAGAGGAGAAAGGTCCCGTAACAGACAATCTGGCTTCATGTCAGCAGAGAATCAGTCTTCATATCATAGCAGAGAATCAGGCTTCACGTCACCCACCACTGTAAGAGTCAATTTTCATAAATTTAGGCCCAGAACCCAGGCAGAGGAGAAAGGTCCCGTAACAGACAATCTGGCTTCATGTCAGCAGAGAATCAGTCTTCATATCATAGCAGAGAATCAGGCTTCACGTCACCCACCACTGTAAGAGTCAATTTTCATAAATTTAGGCCCAGAACCCAGGCAGAGGAGAAAGGTCCCGTAACAGACAATCTGGCTTCATGTCAGCAGAGAATCAGTCTTCATATCATAGCAGAGAATCAGGCTTCACGTCACCCACCACTGTAAGAGTCAATTTTCATAAATTTAGGCCCAGAACCCAGGCAGAGGAGAAAGGTCCCGTAACAGACAATCTGGCTTCATGTCAGCAGAGAATCAGTCTTCATATCATAGCAGAGAATCAGGCTTCACGTCACCCACCACTGTAAGAGTCAATTTTCATAAATTTAGGCCCAGAACCCAGGCAGAGGAGAAAGGTCCCGTAACAGACAATCTGGCTTCATGTCAGCAGAGAATCAGTCTTCATATCATAGCAGAGAATGAGGCTTCACGTCACCCACCACTGCAACAGTCCATTGGCATATATTTAGGCCTAGCACACAGGCAGAGCAGAGAGGTCCCGTAACAGACAATCTGGCTTCATGTCAGCAGAGAATCAGTCTGCATGTCATAGCAGAGAGTGAGGCTTCACGTCACCCACCACTGCAACAGTCCATTGGCATATATTTAGGCCCAGAACCCAGGCAGAGGAGAAAGGTCCCGTAACAGACAATCTGGCTTCATGTCAGCAGAGAATCAGTCTTCATATCATAGCAGAGAATCAGGCTTCACGTCACCCACCACTGCAACAGTCCATTGGCATATATTTAGGCCTAGCACACAGGCAGAGCAGAGAGGTCCCGTAACAGACAATCTGGCTTCATGACAGCAGAGAATCAGTCTGCATGTCATAGCAGAGAATCAGGCTTCACGTCAGCCACCACTGCAACAGTCCATTGTCATAAATTTAGGCCCAGCACCCAGGCAGAGGAGAGAGGTCCCGTAACAGACAATCTGGCTTCATGTCAGCAGAGAATTAGTCTGCATGTCATAGCAGAGAATCAGGCTTCATGTCAGCCACCACTGCAACAGTCCATTGGCATATATTTAGGCCTAGCACACAGGCAGAGGAGAGGTTCATTCAACTTTGGGTAGCATCGCAATATAATGGTAAAATGAAAATAAAAATAGGATTGAATGAGGAAGTGCCCTGGAGTCCAATAATATATGGTTATGGGGAGGTAGTTAATGTCTAATCTGGACAAGGGACGGACAGGTCCTGTGGGATCCATGCCTGGTTCATTTTTATGAACGTCAGCTTGTCCACATTGGCTGTAGACAGGCGGCTGCGTTTGTCTGTAATGACGCCCCCTGCCGTGCTGAATACACGTTCAGACAAAACGCTGGCTGCCGGGCAGGCCAGCACCTCCAAGGCATAAAAGGCTAGCTCTGGCCACGTGGACAATTTAGAGACCCAGAAGTTGAATGGGGCCGAACCATCAGTCAGTACGTGGAGGGGTGTGCACACGTACTGTTCCACCATGTTAGTGAAATGTTGCCTCCTGCTAACACGTTGCGTATCAGGTGGTGGTGCAGTTAGCTGTGGCGTGTTGACAAAAGTTTTCCACATCTCTGCCATGCTAACCCTGCCCTCAGAGGAGCTGGCCGTGACACAGCTGCCTTGGCGACCTCTTGCTCCTCCTCTGCCTTGGCCTTGGGCTTCCACTTGTTCCCCTGTGACATTTGGGAATGCTCTCAGTAGCGCGTCTACCAACGTGCGCTTGTACTCGCGCATCTTCCTATCACGCTCCAGTGCAGGAAGTAAGGTGGGCACATTGTCTTTGTAGCGTGGATCCAGCAGGGTGGCAACCCAGTAGTCCGCACAGGTTAAAATGTGGGCAACTCTGCTGTCGTTGCGCAGGCACTGCAGCATGTAGTCGCTCATGTGTGCCAGGCTGCCCAGGGATAAGGACAAGCTGTCCTCTGTGGGAGGCGTATCGTCATCATCCTGCCTTTCCCCCCAGCCACGCACCAGTGATGGACCCGAGCTGCGTTGGGTGCCACCCCGCTGTGACCATGCTTCATCCTCATCCTCCTCCACCTCCTCCTCATCCTCGTCCTCCTCGTCCTCCAGTAGTGGGCCCTGGCTGGCCACATTTGTACCTGGCCTCTGCTGTTGCCAAAAACCTCCCTCTGAGTCACTTCGAAGAGACTGGCCTGAAAGTGCTAAAAATGACCCCTCTTCCTCCTCCTCCTCCTCCTCCTCCTGGGCCACCTCCTCTTCCATCATCGCCCTAAGTGTTTTCTCAAGGAGACATAGAAGTGGTATTGTAACGCTGATAACGGTGTCATCGCCACTGGCCATGTTGGTGGAGTACTCGAAACAGCGCAACAGGGCACACAGGTCTCGCATGGAGGCCCAGTCATTGGTGGTGAAGTGGTGCTGTTCTGTAGTGCGACTGACCCGTGCGTGCTGCAGCTGAAACTCCACTATGGCCTGCTGCTGCTCGCACAGTCTGTCCAGCATGTGCAAGGTGGAGTTCCACCTGGTGGGCACGTCGCATATGAGGCGGTGAGCGGGAAGGCCGAAGTTACGCTGTAGCGCAGACAGGCGAGCAGCAGCAGGATGTGAACGCCGGAAGCGCGAACAGACGGCCCGCACTTTATGCAGCAGCTCTGACATGTCGGGGTAGTTGTGAATGAACTTCTGCACCACCAAATTCAGCACATGCGCCAAGCAAGGGATGTGCGTCAAATTGGCTAGTCCCAGAGCTGCAACGAGATTTCGCCCATTATCACACACCACCAGGCCGGGCTTGAGGCTCACCGGCAGCAACCACTCGTCGGTCTGTTGTTCTATACCCCGCCACAACTCCTGTGCGGTGTGGGGCCTGTCCCCCAAACATATGAGTTTCAGAATGGCCTGCTGACGTTTACCCCGGGCTGTGCTGAAGTTGGTGGTGAAGGTGTGTGGCTGACTGGATGAGCAGGTGGAAGAAGAGGAGGAGGAAGCCGAGAAGGAGGAGGTGGCAACAGGAGGCAAAGAATGTTGCCCTGCGATCCTTGGCGGCGGAAGGACGTGCGCCAAACAGCTCTCCGCCTGGGGCCCAGCTGCCACTACATTTACCCAGTGTGCAGTTAGGGAGATATAGCGTCCCTGGCCGTGCTTACTGGTCCACGTATCTGTGGTTAGGTGGACCTTGCCACAGATGGCGTTGCGCAGTGCACACTTGATTTTATCGGATACTTGGTTGTGCAGGGAAGGCACGGCTCTCTTGGAGAAGTAGTGCCGGCTGGGAACAACATACTGTGGGACAGCAAGCGACATGAGCTGTTTGAAGCTGTCTGTGTCCACCAGCCTAAATGACAGCATTTCATAGGCCAGTAGTTTAGAAATGCTGGCATTCAGGGCCAGGGATCGAGGGTGGCTAGGTGGGAATTTACGCTTTCTATCAAATGTTTGTGAGATGGAGAGCTGAACGCTGGCGTGTGACATGGTTGAGACGCTTGGTGACGGAGGTGGTGGTGGTGGTGTTGGTGGTACATCCCCTGTTTGCTGGGCGGCAGGTGCCAACGTTCCTCCAGAGGCGGAGGAAGAGGCCGAGGCGGCAGCAGCAGAATAGGCCGAGGCGGCAGCAGCAGAAGAGGTAGCAGGGGGAGCCTGAGTGACTTCCTTGGTTTTAAGGTGTTTACTCCACTGCAGTTCATGCTTTGCATGCAGGTGCCTGGTCATGCAGGTTGTGCTCAGGTTCAGAACGTTAATGCCTCGCTTCAGGCTCTGATGGCACAGCGTGCAAACCACTCGGGTCTTGTCGTCAGCACATTGTTTGAAGAAGTGCCATGCCAGGGAACTCCTTGAAGCTGCCTTTGGGGTGCTCGGTCCCAGATGGCGGCGGTCAGTAGCAGGCGGAGTCTCTTGGCGGCGGGTGTTCTGCTTTTGCCCACTGCTCCCTCTTTTGCTACGCTGTTGGCTCGGTCTCACCACTGCCTCTTCCTCCGAACTGTGAAAGTCAGTGGCACGACCTTCATTCCATGTGGGGTCTAGGACCTCATCGTCCCCTGCATCGTCTTCCACCCAGTCTTGATCCCTGACCTCCTGTTCAGTCTGCACACTGCAGAAAGACGCAGCAGTTGGCACCTGTGTTTCGTCATCATCAGAGACATGCTGAGGTGGTATTCCCATGTCCTCATCATCAGGAAACATAAGTGGTTGTGCGTCAGTGCATTCTATGTCTTTCACCGCTGGGGAAGGGCTAGGTGGATGCCCTTGGGAAACCCTGCCAGCGGAGTCTTCAAACAGCATAAGAGACTGCTGCATAACTTGAGGCTGAGACAGTTTCCCTGGTATGCATGGGGGTGATGTGACAGACTGATGGGGTTGGTTTTCAGGCGCCATCTGTGCGCTTTCTGCAGAAGACTGGGTGGGAGATAATGTGAACGTGCTGGATCCACTGTCGGCCACCCAATTGACTAATGCCTGTACCTGCTCAGGCCTTACCATCCTTAGAACGGCATTGGGCCCCACCATATATCGCTGTAAATTCTGGCGGCTACTGGGACCTGAGGTAGTTGGTACACTAGGACGTGTGGATGTGGCAGAACGGCCACGTCCTCTCCCAGCACCAGAGGGTCCACTAACACCACCACGACCATGTCCACGTCCGCGTCCCTTACTAGATGTTTTTCTCATTGTTATGGTTCACCACAACAACAAATATATTATTTGGCCCAATGTATTGTATTCAAATTCAGCGGGATATAAATTTGAGGCCTAGTATTTAGGCGCTGGGTGACCGGTATGGATTTAGTGACAGAATTAGACTTGGAAATGCACAGAAGCGTGTGTGTGAAGTTATTCTGAATGACCCTATGTGCACCTTCAATATGATCTACCCTTTTAGGGATAGATTTCAAATAGCTCTGATATAGCAGAAACGACTAAATTATGAAATTGCTAAATTGGGAATTGTATTTCAACCCAGAACAAAAAATGTGCTTTGACGGACACTAAATAACTTTCCCAGCCACAACAGGACAGCGGTAACGAGAGATTTAGCGGGATATAAATTTGAGGCCTAGTATTTAGGCGCTGGGTGACAGGTATGGGTTTAGTGACAGAATTAGATTTGGAAATGCACAGTAGCGGGTGTGTGAAGTTATTCTGAATGACCCTATGTGCACCTTGAATATTATATACCCTTTTAGGGATAGATTTCAAATAGCTCTGATATAGCAGAAACCACTAAATTATGAAATTGCTAAATTGGGAATTGTATTTCAACCCAGAACAAGAAATGTGCTTGAACGGACACTAAATAACTCGCCCAGCTACAGCACTAGGGACAGATTTAGCGGGATATAAATTTGAGGCCTAGTATTTAGGCGCTGGGTGACAGGTATGGGTTTAGTGCCAGAATTAGACTTGGAAATACACAGTAGCGGGTGTGTGTGAAGTTATTCTGAATGACCCAATGTGCACCTTGAATATTATATACCCTTTTAGGGATAGATTTCAAATAGCTCTGATATAGCAGAAACCACTAAATTATGAAATTGCTAAATTGGGAATTGTATTTCAACCCAGAACAAGAAATGTGCTTGAACGGACACTAAATAACTCGCCCAGCTACAGCACTAGGGACAGATTTAGCGGGATATAAATTTGAGGCCTAGTATTTAGGCGCTGGGTGACAGGTATGGGTTTAGTGCCAGAATTAGACTTGAAATACACAGTAGCGGGTGTGTGTGAAGTTATTCTGAATGACCCAATGTGCACCTTGAATATTATATACCCTTTTAGGGATAGATTTCAAATAGCTCTGATATAGCAGAAACCACTAAATTATGAAATTGCTAAATTGGGAATTGTATTTCAACCCAGAACAAGAAATGTGCTTGAACGGACACTAAATAACTCGCCCAGCTACAGCACTAGGGACAGATTTAGCGGGATATAAATTTGAGGCCTAGTATTTAGGCGCTGGGTGACAGGTATGGGTTTAGTGACAGAATTAGACTTGGAAATACACAGTAGCGGGTGTGTGTGAAGTTATTCTGAATGACCCAATGTGCACCTTGAATATTATATACCCTTTTAGGGATAGATTTCAAATAGCTCTGATATAGCAGAAACCACTAAATTATGAAATTGCTAAATTGGGAATTGTATTTCAACCCAGAACAAGAAATGTGCTTGAACGGACACTAAATAACTCGCCCAGCTACAGCACTAGGGACAGATTTAGCGGGATATAAATTTGAGGCCTAGTATTTAGGCGCTGGGTGACAGGTATGGGTTTAGTGACAGAATTAGACTTGGAAATACACAGTAGCGGGTGTGTGTGAAGTTATTCTGAATGACCCAATGTGCACCTTGAATATTATATACCCTTTTAGGGATAGATTTCAAATAGCTCTGATATAGCAGAAACCACTAAATTATGAAATTGCTAAATTGGGAATTGTATTTCAACCCAGAACAAGAAATGTGCTTGAACGGACACTAAATAACTCGCCCAGCTACAGCACTAGGGACAGATTTAGCGGGATATAAATTTGAGGCCTAGTATTTAGGCGCTGGGTGACAGGTATGGGTTTAGTGACAGAATTAGACTTGGAAATACACAGTAGCGGGTGTGTGTGAAGTTATTCTGAATGACCCAATGTGCACCTTGAATATTATATACCCTTTTAGGGATAGATTTCAAATAGCTCTGATATAGCAGAAACCACTAAATTATGAAATTGCTAAATTGGGAATTGTATTTCAACCCAGAACAAGAAATGTGCTTGAACGGACACTAAATAACTCGCCCAGCTACAGCACTAGGGACAGATTTAGCGGGATATAAATTTGAGGCCTAGTATTTAGGCGCTGGGTGACAGGTATGGGTTTAGTGACAGAATTAGACTTGGAAATACACAGTAGCGGGTGTGTGTGAAGTTATTCTGAATGACCCAATGTGCACCTTGAATATTATATACCCTTTTAGGGATAGATTTCAAATAGCTCTGATATAGCAGAAACCACTAAATTATGAAATTGCTAAATTGGGAATTGTATTTCAACCCAGAACAAGAAATGTGCTTGAACGGACACTAAATAACTCGCCCAGCTACAGCACTAAGGACAGATTTAGCGGGATATAAATTTGAGGCCTAGTATTTAGGCGCTGGGTGACAGGTATGGGTTTAGTGCCAGAATTAGACTTGGAAATACACAGTAGCGGGTGTGTGTGAAGTTATTCTGAATGACCCAATGTGCACCTTGAATATTATATACCCTTTTAGGGATAGATTTCAAATAGCTCTGATATAGCAGAAACCACTAAATTATGAAATTGCTAAATTGGGAATTGTATTTCAACCCAGAACAAGAAATGTGCTTGAACGGACACTAAATAACTCGCCCAGCTACAGCACTAGGGACAGATTTAGCTGGATATAAATTTGAGGCCTAGTATTTAGGCGCTGGGTGACCGGTATGGATTTAGTGACAGAATTAGACTGGGATATGGCCAAAAAATAAACAGACTATTGCTGGTTAAATGCACTTGGTGTGACAGCTTCACCCTGATGTAGGCTTTAGCCAAAAAACAACCACACCATTGAGGGTTAAATGCACTTGGTGACAGGCGCAGCTTGCCCCTGATTTAGTATATGGCCAAAAAATGAACAGACTATTGCTGGTTAAATGCACTTGGTGTGACAGCTTCACCCTGATGTAGGCTTTAGCCAAAAAACAACCACACCATTGAGGGTTAAATGCACTTGGTGACAGGCGCAGCTTGCCCCTGATTTTGTATATGGCCAAAAAATGAACAGACTATTGCTGGTTAAATGCACTTGGTGTGACAGCTTCACCCTGATGTAGGCTTTAGCCAAAAAACAACCACACCATTGAGGGTTAAATGCACTTGGTCGCAGCTTGTGCTGGCGCACCACAAGACACAAAATGGCCGCCGATCACCCCAGAAAAATGTGACTGACAAACGGTCTGTGCAGCCTAAAAACAGTGAGCAATTGAGGATCAGCAGCTCAATGATCCACAGCTGCAGATCGATCAGTTAATCAAGTCCTTTGGAGGAGTTAATCTGCCTAATCTCGCCCTACTGTCGCAGCCGCAACCTCTCCCTACGCTAATCAGAGCAGAGTGACGGGCGGCGCTATGTGACTCCAGCTTAAATAGAGGCTGGGTCACATGGTGCTCTGGCCAATCACAGCCATGCCAATAGTAGGCATGGCTGTGATGGCCTCTTGGGGCAAGTAGTATGACGCTTGTTGATTGGCTGCTTTGCAGCCTTTCAAAAAGCGCCAAGAAAGCGTCACAAAAGCGCGAAGAAAGCGACGAACACCGAACCCGAACCCGGACTTTTACGAAAATGTCCGGGTTCGGGTCCGTGTCACGGACACCCCAAAATTCGGTACGAACCCGAACTATACAGTTCGAGTTCGCTCATCCCTACTGTTAACCCTTGCTTTGTTAGTGGAAAAAATGGGTTAAAATGGAAAATTAGCCAAAAAAATGAAATTCTCAAATTTCATCCCCATTTGCCAATAACTCTTGTGCAACACCTAAAGGGTTAACGAAGTTTGTAAAATCAGTTTTGAATACCTTGGGTGGTTTCTATTATGTAAGCCTCGCAAAGTGACTTCAGAGCTGTAGTGGGTTTTTGTAAATTTCTGAAAAATTTCAAGATTTGCTTCTAAACTTCTAAGCCTTGTAACATCCCCAAAAAATAAAATATCATTCCCAAAATAATTCAAACATGAAGTAGACATATGGGGAATGTAAAGGCATCACAATTTTTAGGGGTATTACTATGTATTACAGAAGTAGAGAAACTGAAACTTTGAAATTTGCAAATGTTTCCAAATTTTTGTTAAATTTAGGTATTTTTTGGTGCAAAAAAAATATTTTTTTAACTTAATTTTACCAGTGTCATGAAGTACAATATGTGACGAAAAAACAATCTCAGAACGGCCTGGATAAGTCAAAGCGTTTTAAAGTTATCAGCACTTAAAGTGACTCTGGTCAGATTTGCAAAAAATGGCCTGGTCCTAAGGTGTAAAAAGGCTGTGTCCTTAAGGGGTTAATTGCGGCCTAGTCTGGATCAGGGCGTGTGAGATACACAATTTACATACTGTGGTTATATTCTTCTATTAATAAAACACTTTTTGGTGCAAAATACACCATTTTTGGCCCTTGCAGCATTAGCACGTGAGAAATTCAAGGGCTATATACTGCTGTCATATTCAGTTATTAAACAAACACCCATTTTGGGTTAAAAAAAAGTATATTTTGCAGCCTTTGCTGCATATGCCATTGTGAGATACACCCTTTACATACTGTGGTTCTATTCAGTTATTTAAAATACAGCCATTTTGGGCAATAATCTTTAATTGCGCCCTAGTCTGGATCAGGGAGTGTGAGAAACACCCTTTGTCCCATATTTCCACTCTATCAGTTATATTCAGTTATTTGAAATACAGCCATTTTGGGCAATAATCTATAATTGCGGCCTATTCTGGATCAGGGCGTGTGAGATACATCCTTTGCATACTGTGGTTCTATTCAGTTATTTGAAATACAGCCATTTGGGGCAATAATCTTTAATTGCGGCCCAGTCTGGATCAGGGCGTGTGAGATACACCCTTTACATACTGTGGTTCTATTCAGTTATTTGAAATACAGCCATTTTGGGCAATAATCTTTAATTGTGGCCTAGTCTGGATCAGGGTGTGTTAGATACACCCTTTACTTACTGTGGTTATATTATTCCATTAATAAAACACCCTGTTTTGGGCAAAATACACAATGTTTCTGCCCTTGCAGCATCAGCATGTGTGAAATTCAAGGTTTATACTGCTGTCATATTCAGTTATTAAACAAACACCCGTTTTGGGCAAAAAAGTTTATTTTGCAGCCTTTGCTGCATATGTCATTGTGAGATACATTGCAAACTTGTCTGCCGAGTGTAGATGTGACGTCACAATGCGGAGGGGGCGTCATTAGGATCGGAGGTTGCGGCTGCTACCAGCAAGTAGCCGCCCTACTTGCTGGTAGCAAGGTAATTTACATATTATAAAAATAGTTTTTTATCAAATTCTACTGAACCAAAATGATGATTTAGCTTATGTATGTAGAGCTCGCAGTATAGGGATTATTATTAAAAAAAAAACAAAAAAAACGGTATAGTAGGCTGACAGAAGCCCTTTAATTAATTCTTAATTAATTAATGCCCGCCACCTCCTTTCATTTAATGCTTAAACTTTAACAATTTGTCCCACATTTGCGCTTTAATACTTTGTCCCATATTTCCACTCTATCATATTTAATTTGAAACAATTAACCTCCCTTGGATATGGTCTCTCTTTCTCACGCTCCCTCTCCGACGTGGAACCCTGATTCGCCAATAACCGTGATCAATAGAGTTGAGCGAACACCTGGATGTTCGGGATCGAGAAGTTCGGACAAACTTCCCGGGAATGTTCGGGTTCGGGATCCGAAACCGACCCGAACTTCATCCCGAACCCCATTGAAGTCAATTGGGACCCGAACTTTTCGGCACTAAAAAGGCTGTAAAACAGCCCAGAAAAAGGGCTAGAGGACTGCAAAAGGAAGCAAAATGTAGTTAAATCCCCTGCAAACAAATGTGGATAGGAAAATGAATAAAAATAAAATACATAAAAATTAACCAATATCAATTGGAGAGAGGTCCCATAGCAGAGAATCAGGCTTCATGTCACCCACCACTGAAACAGGCCACTGTCAGATATTTAGACCCCGGCACCCAGACAGAGGAGAGAGGTCCCATTGCAGAGAATCAGGCTTCATGTCATAGCAGAGAATCAGGCTTCATGTCACCCAAAACTGGAACAAGCCATTGTCAGATATTTTGGCCCTGGCACCCAGACAGAGGAGAGAGGTCCCATAGCAGAGAATAAGGCTTCATGTCATAGCAGAGAATCAGGCTTCATGTCATAGCAGAGAATCAGGCTTCAGGTCACCCAAAACTGGAACAGGCCTTTGTCAGATATTTTGGCCCTGGCACCCAGACAGAGGAGAGAGGTCCCATAGCAGAGAATCAGGCTTCATGTCATAGCAGAGAATCAGGCTTCATGTCATAGCAGAGAATCAGGCTTCATGTCATAGCAGAGAATCAGGCTTCACATCACCCACCACTGGAAAAGGCCATTGTCAGATATTTTGGCCCTGGCACCCAGACAGAGGAGAGAGGTCCCATAGCAGAGAATCAGGCTTCATGTCATAGCAGAGAATCAGGCTTCATGTCATAGCAGAGAATCAGGCTTCACGTCACCCACCACTGAAACAGGCCATTGTCAGATATTTAGGCCCTGGCACTCAGACAGAGGAGAGAGGTCCAATTGCAGAGAATCAGGCTTTATGTCACCCAACACTGGAACAGGCCACTGTCATATATTTTTAGGCCCTGGCACCCAAACAAAGGAGAGAGGTCCCATAGCAGAGATTCAGGCTTCATGTCATAGCAGAGAATCAGGCTTCATGTCACCCAAAACTGGAACAGTCCATTGTCAGATATTTTGGCCCAGCACCCAGACAGAGGAGAGTGGTCCCATAGCAGAGATTCAGGCTTCATGTCATAGCGGAGAATCAGGCTTCACGTCACCCAAAACTGGAACAGTCCATTGTCAGATATTTAGGCCCCGGCACCCAGACAGAGGAGAGAGGTCCCATAGCAGAGATTCAGGCTTTATGTCATAGCACAGAATCAGACTTCATGTCACCCAAAACTGGAACAGTCCATTGTCAGATATTTTGGCCCGGCACCCAGACAGAGGAGAGAGGTCCCATAGCAGAGATTCAGGCTTCATGTCATAGCAGAGAATCAGGATTCATGTCATAGCAGAGAATCAGGCTTCATGTCATAGCAGAGAATCAGGCTTCACGTCACCCAAAACTGGAACAGTCCATTGTCAGAAATTTAGGCCCGGCACCCAGACAGGAGGAGAGAGGTCCCATAGCAGAGATTGAGGCTTCATGTCAGCAAAGAATCAGGCTTCATGTCATAGCAGAGAATCAGGCTTCACGTCACCCACCACTGGAACAGGCCATTGTCAGATATTTAGGCCCCGGCACCCAGACAGAGGAGAGAGGTCCCATAGCAGAGATTCAGGCTTTATGTCATAGCAGAGAATCAGGCTTCACGTCACCCAAAACAGGAACAGTCCATTGTCAGATATTTTGGCCCGGCACCCAGACAGAGGAGAGAGGTCCCATAGCAGAGTTTCAGGCTTCATGTCAGCAGAGAATCAGGCTTCATGTCATAGCAGAGAATCAGGCTTCACGTCACCCACCACTGGAACAGGCCATTGTCAGATATTTTGGCCCTGGCACCCAGACAGAGGAGAGTGGTCCCATAGCAGAGATTCAGGCTTCATGTCATAGCAGAGAATCAGGCTTCACGTCACCCAAAACTGGAACAGTCCATTGTCAGATATTTAGGCCCAGCACCCAGACAGAGGAGAGAGGTCCCATAGCAGAGATTCAGGCTTCATTTCAGCAGAGAATCAGGCTTCATGTCACAGCAGAGAATCAGGCTTCACGTCACCCACCACTGGAACAGGCCATTGTCAGATATTTTGGCCCTGGCACCCAGAAAGAGCAGAGAGGTCCCATAGCAGAGATTCAGGCTTCATGTCATAGCAGATAATCAGGCTTCACGTCACCCACCACTAGAACAGGCCATTGTCAGATATTTAGGCCCCGGCACCCAGACAGAGGAGAGAATTCCCATAGCAGAGATTCAGGCTTCATGTCAGCAGAGAATCAGGCTTCATGTCATAGCAGAGAATCTGGCTTCATGTCACCCAATTAAAATATTTTGACCCTTTTGATGCAGAAATAAACAATAAACAAAAAATAAAGCAAAAGCTACAAGTCACTTGTCTCCTAAGTAGCAGGATGACAAGTGAATGATCTATAGGGACAATCACCCTAGTGTTACCCTTATTATTTTGGCCCTGCCTAGAAACGGAATGGCTGATCTACCTGGTTGATCCTGACAGTAGCATATGCTTGTCTCAAAGATTAAGCCATGCACGTGTAAGTACGCACGGCCGGTACAGTGAAACTGCGAATGGCTCATTAAATCAGTTATGGTTCCTTTGATCGCTCGATCTGCGTGGAGAGGGGAACAATCTACCAGCACACAATATTCTAGACAATGGGAGTCACAAAATATGGGAGGGACTGGCGACAAAACACGAAACGACAGAACACAGGAATATACTCCAGATGGTTCTACATTGGGACCCTCTACCTACTCTGGCACATCAGCCTCCAACTCCCTCCCTTTTTTAGGCCCACCACAAGGAAACACTTATGGACTGAGGGACCGTCCTCTACCTCAACAACAAAGCAAGAAATAAATTCAACCTCATCCGACATGTTGATTATCAATCTTTCAGATATTACTTTATCTAAAGATGAAATTTCCATTCTGAGAAAGGGTTTGACCTTTGTTCCAACTACGCGTTTTAACTGCTTCGACTGGATTAAGGACATCAATCTCTTCACTAGAAAACTTCGCTGGCATAAAATCTTTGCGACGACAGATAAAAAGAGATGTCTGGAACTAGGCATTGAGAGTGAAGATTTAGATAGCCTTAATGACCTTACAAATCTACTAGACGAGAACGAACGCCCCATAGGACAAGGCCCATTTACGTCCCTAAAAAATAGAAGCACGAAAATGCCACCAAGAACCCTTAATGATGCCAATATTGAGATTTTTCTTAAATCAGTGACACGGGATTTGGAAAAACTTGAGGAACAGAATTTATATAAAAATTATACCCATTCTGAAATGAAAGCCCTACAAAACCTCAATAAAAACAAAAATATTGTGGTTAAACCATCTGACAAGGGGGGCAATATCGTGATCCTCTCCCTTCTACAGTATAGAGATATGTGTCGAACTCTTCTATCAGACACAAACAGTTACGAGATCCTAAGAGGCGACCCCACGCCAACTTATCTTACCGAATTAACTGAAATTGTACAATGGGGCCTTTTGAACAAATGCATTGACAAAAAATAACTTGAATTTTTGCTACCAACCAATCCAAAGATAGCGACCTTTTATGGACTGCTGAAAATCCATAAAGGAACTAATCCGTTGAAAGGACGTCCCATTGTCTCCGGCATTGACAATCTTACTCAACATATAGGCACCTACATTGACCACATTTTACGTTCTTTTGTATCTGCTCTACCGTCTCATCTTCGTGATACTACCGATCTACTAAAGAGACTAGAGGGCGTCAGTCTGGAGCCTAACACCTGGTTCTCCTCGATTGATGTAGAGGCACTCTACACATCAATCCCCCATAACAAGGGTCTAACAGCGGCAAAATACTTTTTAGACACCCGGTCCACCAACATGACTCACCATAATAATTTCGTTCTGGAACTATTAAAGTTCGTTCTCACACACAATTATTTTGTGTTTGAGGATCGCCTCTACCACCAGCTCAGGGGCACCGCTATGGGTAGCCCTTGTGCACCGACATACGCTAATTTGCTCCTGGGCTGGTGGGAAGACGTGATCGTCTTCTCTGAAACCATGAATGAGTGGACCAAATTTGTTTCTCTTTGGTCCAGATTCATTGATGATATCTTGCTTCTATGGTCTGGAACGGAACAACAATTTCATTCATTCATGGACATATTGAACTCCAATCAGATAGGGCTCTATTTTACGTCAGAGATTCATCATGACCAAATAACTTTTCTGGACGTAACTCTTGACCGAGATATTAATAATTACATCAAAACCACTCTCTTCAGAAAAAAGACCTCCACCAATAGCCTTCTTCGATGGGAAAGTTTTCACCCTAGGTCCCTCAAAAGGGGAATCCCCAAAGGCCAGTTCTTAAGGGTTCGACGGAACTGTTCGGATCAGGAGACTTTTTTGAGTGAGTCCACGAAACTATTCCATCGTTTTAAAGAAAGGGGATATCCTGACCAATGCCTCTATGAGGCCTGGGACTGGGCCAAATCGAGGGATTGTTCCTCCCTTCTACAAACGTCTAAAAAGGAAATGACGAGCACTCCGGGGCCAATCCGAATAATTGGCACCTACGACTCTGAATCCCAACAGGTCCGTGATATCCTAACTCGATACTGGTCCCTAATCAAAACAGATCCAGACTTGATGGGAGTCCTGCCAGAAAATCCGTCCATCACATTTAGACGAGGCCGCAGCATAGGGGACACGCTGGTCCATAGCCACTTTGACCCTCCGATATCAAACACGTGGCTAATAAATAGACAAATGGGCACTTTTAGATGTGGTAGATGTAAAGCGTGTAACTTTCTATCCCCAGGTAATACATTTCAGAATAGCTCTGAGGATAGAACATTCCGCGTCTATAGTTTTGCCAACTGCAATACCATGGGTGTAATATACATGGCCACTTGTAGGCAAGACAAAAAGATTGTTTAAAATAAGGGTCTTGGAGCATATTGGGGATATCCGTAAGAGACGTGACAAACCACTTGCCCGCCATGTTTTGACTAAACATGCTGGAACTGTTGAGGTAGTTTGATTCTCTGTAATCGAGGTACTAAAACCTACAACCAGAAAAGGGGACATAGACAAGCTCCTAAGACAAAAAGAGTCTAAATGGATCTTTAGGCTTAACACTACTACACCGGCTGGACTCAATGAACATATCGACTTTGCGTGCTTTTTATGACTGGACCATCAATATCTTTTAATAATGGTAATTTTTATACCAGTGGTATTACGCCAGTTTAATATATGGAGATCATATTTCTCTATATTCATCAATATCTGATAATTCAATTAATTGACTTTTTGACCCGACAAATTGATAAGCTCCAGGCACATTAATAAGAACTAGCTCACTATATAGTGTGATCAAGATAAAATTGGCCATTAAATTGGCCATTAATATGCCCTATAATATAACATTACAACCTGTCTTATGCCTACCCACTATATCCAATTATATGGATGCCTACGCATGTTTTGACTAATTGTTATATTCTTGGTACTGACACATCAATAGTGGGGATAGATTCCAGCACTAAATAATGTTGAGACTATAGGCCAAATGAATGAAATATATACTAACAATGTATCTGTGCTATAATTCTTTCAGCCCCCTGATATGGGGGACCTTTATATGCAATAACATATTAGCACATCACTACAGAAACATTTGGCTACATTAGAGCAGCGATCACAGCATTACCTCATAGTAGCCGCTTCAGACGAGCGGCTACAATAGAACAGGGGCCCGGTATCCAGGACGCCACTATGAGTCACATGACCGCAACATGCGGTCACGTGCTCCTACGTCATACCCGGAAGCTGTGCTTAAATAGCGCAGCCGGCGTCTCTCCAGTCGCGGCCGCGTCTCCATCCAGACAGCGGTCACGCCGGGACCTCTGAGCCTGAGTACCTCCAGTCTTCTACCTGTGTGGATATCCTCCAGAGCGACTTAACAGCATTGGCAACCATACCTATCTGGACACGCAAGTTCCTCTGTACCATCAGAGACTAGACATTGCATACTTCCAGTTCTACTACAATATATATATTTTTTCCACAGAGACTGTTGCGGCCATTGTTTGCCGATATTCTGTTGTATAGCATCTTGATTTCTATACACCCTTGAAGTGGGAGGGCATGTTATGACCATTTGGTATTAACTTGATGACTGGATCAGTATCGCCACCTATATAATGCTTTTTCTTTTCATAGCTGGAGCCCGATATACCTAGATTAAATTAGTATCCCATACTTAGGACTAGGGGTCACATATATATATACATCTAAATAGAATTGGTGACCGATACTTTAAGCTACATTTATTGTGGTCACATCTGTGTATTGTCTTTGATCTATTATCTATCTTTGGTGTTGGACACTCTGCATCTCTTTGGTTTTGGTCCCCTGAGGAGCCCAATATCAACCGGGCGAAACGCGTAGGGCCGTTATATACAATCATGCTATAACTATACACTGTTCTTTTCTAATTCTTACCCCCATCTGGGTTTGGGGTGTTCTTCTTATATAATTAACCCTTTTTTATTTTTGGCACACCTGTAGACTAGCAACAGCCTTCTTTTAGGACTAGTACAATCCGCCACCCGCATCAGGGCCTTCTAGGGTCTTATAGGAGGCACGAGATACGGGATCGCCCTTATCAGGGCGGCCATTCCGTTTCTAGGCAGGGCCAAAATAATAAGGGTAACACTAGGGTGATTGTCCCTATAGATCATTCACTTGTCATCCTGCTACTTAGGAGACAAGTGACTTGTAGCTTTTGCTTTATTTTTTGTTTATTGTTTATTTCTGCATCAAAAGGGTCAAAATATTTTAATTGAATACATTAAAAGTGAAGTTTTAGAATTAATGGTTTTTCTGTGATACTCCTTTAATTATTGACCTAATTCTACTATAATCCCGTGAACAGGGTTGTGTTCATTCTGTGAAAACTTCATGTCACCCAACACTGGAACAGGCCACTGTCAGATATTTTTAGGCCCCGGCACCCAGACAGAGGAGAGGTTCATTCAACTGTGGGTTGCCCCGCAATATAATGGTAAAATGAAAATAAAAAAAGGATTGAATGAGGAAGTGCCCTGGAGTACAATAATATATGGTTAAGGGGAGGTAGTTATAAATGTCTAATCTGCACAAGGGATGGACAGGGCCTGTGGGATCCATGCCTGGTTCATTTTAATGAACGTCAGCTTGTCCACATTGGCTGTAGACAGGCGGATATTTTTAGGCCCCAGCACCCAGACAGAGGAGAGGTTCATTCAACTGTGGGTTGCCCCGCAATATAATGGTAAAATGAAAATAAAAAAAGGATTGAATGAGGAAGTGCCCTGGAGTACAATAATATATGGTTAAGGGGAGGTAGTTATAAATGTCTAATCTGCACAAGGGATGGACAGGGCCTGTGGGATCCATGCCTGGTTCATTTTAATGAACGTCAGCTTGTCCACATTGGCTGTAGACAGGCGGCTGCGTTTGTCTGCAATGACGCCCCCGCCGTGCTGAATACACATTCAGACAAAACGCTTGCCGCCGGGCATAAAACGCTATACCTCCAAGGCATAAAAGGCTAGCTCTGGCCACGTGGACAATTTGGAGACCCAGAAGTTGAATGGGGCCGAACCATCAGTCAGTACATGGAGGGGTGTGCACACGTACTGTTCCACCATGTTAGTGAAATGTTGCCTCTTGCTAATGGGTTCCGTATCAGGTGGTGGTGCAGTTAGCTGTGGCGTGTTGACAAAACTTTTCCACATCTCTCCCATGCTAACCCTGCCCTCAGAGGAGCTGGCCGTGACACAGCTGTGTTGGCGACCTCTTGCTTCTCCTCTGCCTTCACCTTGGGCTTCCACTTGTTCCCCTGTGACATTTGGGAATACTCTCAGTAGCGCGTCTACCAACGTGCGCTTGTACTCGCACATCTTCCTATCACGCTCCAGTGCAGGAAGTAAGGTGGGCACATTGTCTTTGTACCGTGGATCCAGCAGGGTGGCAACCCAGTAGTCCGCACACGTTAAAATGTGTGCAACTCTGCTGTCCTTGCGCAGGCACTGCAGCATGTAGTCGCTCATGCGTGCCAGGCTGCCCAGAGGTAAGGACAAGCTGTCCTCTGTGGGAGGCGTATCGTCATCTTCCTGCGTTTCCCCCCAGCCACGCACCAGTGATGGGCCCGAGCTGCGTTGGGTACCACCCCGCTGTGACCATGCTTCATCCTCATCCTCCTCCACCTCCTCCTCATCCTCGTCCTCCTCGTCCTCCAGTAGTGGGCCCTGGCTGGCCACATTTGCACCTGGCCTCTTCTGTTACAAAAAGAGTCACTTCTAAGAGACTGGCCTGAAAGTGCTAAAAATGACCCCTCTTCCTCCTCCTCCTCCTGGGCCACCTCCTCTTCCATCATCGCCCTAAGTGTTTTCTCAAGGAGACATAGAAGTGGTATTGCAACGCTGATAACAGCGTCATCGACACTGGCCATGTTGGTGGAGTACTCGAAACAGCGCAACAGGGCACACAGGTCTCGCATGGAGGCCCAGTCATTGGTGGTGCTGTACTGCAGTGCGACTGACCCGTGCGTGCTGCAGCTGAAACTCCACTATGGCCTTCTGTTGCTCGCACAGTCTGTCCAGCATGTGCAAGGTGGAGTTCCACCTGGTGGGCACGTCGCATATGAGGCGGTGAGCAGGAAGGCTGAAGTTATGCTGTAGCGCAGACAGGCGAGTAGCGGCAGGATGTGAACGCCTGAAGCGCGAACAGATGGCCCACACTTTATGCAGCAGCTCTGACATGTTGGGGTAGTTGTGAATAAACTTCTGCACCACCAAATTCAGCACATGCGCCAGGCAAGGGATGTGCGTCAAACCGGCTAGTCCCAGAGCTACAACGAGATTTCGCCCATTATCACACACCACCAGGCCGGGCTTGAGGCTCACTGGCAGCAACCACTCGTTGGTCTGTTGTTCTATACCCCGCCACAACTCTTGTGCGGTGTGGGGCCTGTCCCCCAAACATATGAGTTTCAGAATGGCCTGCTGACGTTTACCCCGGGCTGTGCTGAAGTTGGTGGTGAAGGTGTGTGGCTGACTAGATGAGCAGGTGGAAAAAGAGGAGGAGGAAGCCGAGTAGGAGGAGGAGGCAACAGGAGGCAAAGAATGTTGCCCTGCGATCCTTGGCGGCGGAAAGACGTGCGCCAAACAACTCTCCGCCTGGGGCCCAGCTGCCACTGCATTTACCCAGTGTGCAGTTAGGGAGATATAGCGTCCCTGGCCGTGCTTACTGGTCCATGTATCTGTGGTTAGGTGGACCTTGCCACAGATGGCGTTGCGTAGTGAACACTTGATTTTATCGGATACTTGGTTGTGCAGGGAAGGCACGGCTCTCTTGGAGACGTAGTGGCGGCTGGGAACAACATACTGTGGGACAGCAAGCGACATGAGCTGTTTGAAGCTGTCTGTGTCCACCAGCCTGAATGACAGCATTTCATAGGCCAGTAGTTTAGAAATGCTGGCATTCAGGGCCAGAGATCGAGGGTGGCTAAGTGGGAATTTACGCTTTCTCTCAAATGTTTGTGAGATGGAGGGCTGAACGCTGCCGTGTGACATGGTTGAGATGCTTGGTGACGGAGGTGGTGGGGTTGGTGGTACATCCTCTGTTTGCTGGGCGGCAGGTGCCAACGTTCCTCCAGAGGCGGAGGAAGAGGCCGAGGCGGCGGCAGCAGCAGAAGAGGTAGCAGGGGGAGCCTGAGTGAGTTCCTTGTTTTTAAGGTGTTTACTCCACTGCAGTTAATGCTTTGCATGCAGGTGCCTGGTCATGCAGGTTGTGCTAATGTTCAGAAGGTTAATGCCTCGCTTCAGGTTCTGATGGCACAGCGTGCAAACCACTCGGGTTTTGTCGTCAGCACATTGTTTGAAGAAGTGCCATGCCAGGGAACTCCTTGAAGCTGCCTTTGGGGTGCTCGGTCCCAGATGGTGGCGGTCAGTAGCAGGCGGAGTCTCTTGGCGGCGGGTGTTCTGCTTTTGCCCACTGCTCCCTCTTTTGCTACGCTGTTGGCTCGGTCTCACCACTGCCTCTTCCTTCGAACCGTGAAAGTCAGTGGCACGACCTTCATTCCATGTGGGGTCTAGGACCTCATCGTCCCCTGCATCGTCTTCCACCCAGTCTTCCTCCCTGACCTCCTGTTCAGTCTGCACACTGCAGAAAGACGCAGCAGTTGGCACCAGTGTTTTGTCATCATCAGAGACGTGCTGAGGTGGTATTCCCATGTCCTCATCATCAGGAAACATAAGTGGTTGTGCGTCAGTGCATTCTATGTCTTCCACTGCTGGGGAAGGGATAGGTGGATGCCCTTGGGAAACCCTGCCAGCAGAGTCTTCAAACAGCATAAGAGACTGCTGCATAACTTGAGGCTCAGACTGTTTCCCTGATATGCATGGGGATGATGTGACAGACTGATGGGCTTGGTTTTCAGGCGCCATCTGTGTGCTTTCTGCAGAAAACTGGGTGGGAGATAATGTGAACGTGCTGGATCCACTGTCGGCCACCCAATTGACTAATGCCCGTACCTGCTCAGGCCTTACCATCCTTAGAACGGCATTGGGCCCCACCAAATATCGCTGTAAATTCTGGCAGCTACTGGGACCTGAGGTAGTTGGTTAACTAGGACGTGTGGCTGTGGCAAACGGTCATGTCCTCTCCCAGCACCAGAGGGTCCACTAACACCACCACGACCATGTCCGCGTCCGCGTCCCTTACTAGATGTTTTCTCATTGTTACTGTTCACAACAATAATAAAAAAATTATTTGGCCCAATGTACTGAATTCAAATTCAGGCCTTTTTTTACAGACACCTAACACTATCTGGCTATCTATTTAGGTACCGTATTACACTAATACAGGCACAGCAGTAACGACAGATTTAGCTGAATCTAAATTGTAGGCCTAGTATTTAGGCCCTGGATGACAGGTATACGTTTACGGACAGAATTAGACTTGGAAATGCACTGTAGCGTGTGAAGTTATTGAGAATGACCCTATCTGCACCTTCAATCTAATATTCCCTTTTATGGATAGATTTAAATTAGGCCTGATACAGCAAAACACACTGATTTAGGGAATTGCTAAGTTGGGAATTGTATTTCAACCCAGAAGAAAAACTGCTTTGGTGGACACTAAATGAATTGACCAGCCTCAACAATAAACACAGATTTAGCTGAATATAAATTGTAGGCCTAGTATTTAGGCGCTGGATGACAGGTATACGTGTACGGACAGAATTAGACTTGGAAATGCACGGTAGCGTGTGAAGTTATTGAGAATGACCCTATCCGCACCTTCAATCTAATATACCCCTTTATGGATAGATTTAAAGTAGGCCTGATACAGCAGAAACCACTAATTTAGGGAATTGCTAAGTTGGGAATTGTATTTCAACCCAGAACAAAAACTGTGCTTTAACGGACACCGAATAACTTGACCAGCCACAGCAATAAACACAGATTTAGCTGAATATAAATTGTAGGCCTAGTATTTAGGCACTGGATGACAGGTATATGTTTACGGACAGAATTAGACTTGGAAATGCACGGTAGCGTGTGAAGTTATTGAGAATAACCCTATCCGCACCTTCAATCTAATATACCCTTTTATGGATAGATTTAAAGTAGGCCTGATACAGCAAAAACTACTGATTTAGGGAATTGCTAAGTTGGGAATTGTATTTCAACCCAGAACAAAAACTGTGCTTTGGTGGACACTAAATGAATTGACCAGCCTCAGCAATAAACACAGATTTAGCTGAATATAAATTTTAGGCCTATTATTTAGGCGCTGGATGACAGGTATACGTTTACGGACAGAATTAGACTTGGAAATGCACGGTAGCGTGTGAAGTTATTGAGGATGACACTATCCGCACCTTCAATCTAATATACCCTTTTATGGATAGATTTAAAGTTGGCCTGATACAGCAGAAACCACTGATTTAGGGAATTGCTAAGTTGGGAATTGTATTTCAACCCAGAACAAAAATATATCCTTTGCCAGACAGCAGACAGTATTACAATTGGCTAGCCACAGCTGAAACACCAGATTTAGGGTACTGCTATTTTGGCAATTGTATTTAACCCCTCAATAAAATAGCATGCACAGCCAAGCACCTGATGTAGCATATAGGACAAAAATAACCACACTATTGATGGTTAAATGGACTTGGTGGCAGCTTGTGCTGGCGCACCACAAGACACAAAATGGCCGCTGATCACCCCAGAAAAACGTGACATAAAAACGCTCCGGGCAGCCTTAAAACAGTGAGCAATTAAATAGCAGCAGTTCAATGATCCACAGCTGTAGATCGATCACTGAATTAAGTGTTTTTGCTGAGTTAATCACTGCCTAATTTCACCCTAACAGCAGCTGCAACCTCTCCCTACACTGATCAGAGCAGAGTGACGTGCGGCGCTACGTGACTCCAGCTTAAATAGAGGCTAGGTCACATGCTGCACTGGCCAATCACAGCCATGCCAATAGTAGGCATGGGTGTGATGGCCTCTTGGGGCAAGTAGTATGACGCTTGTTGATTGGCTGCTTTGCAGCCTTTCAAAAAGCGCCAAGACAGCGACGAACACCGAACCCGGACTTTTACGAATATGTTCGGGTCCGTGTCACGGACACCCCAAAATTCGGTACGAACCCGAACTATACAGTTCGGGTTCGCTCATTCCTACTCTCTACCCATTATCTATGACCTGCTGGAGAGGTTTAGCCCCTTATCCAATTATAAGATTCACATGAAAAAATCACAGGTTTTGAGCCTGGGCCGTCAACCCACTGTAAGGAAAGATCTGGAGATGAAATTCCCATTTAATTGGAACGCCCCATTCCTCACTTATCTAGGAGTAAAGATAGGACCTGACCCTCACAGTCTGTTTCAACTTAACTACCTTCCATTGTTGAAATCCATACTGGAACAGCTTTCCTTACTGCAATTCCCAACACTGCCGTGGTTCAGTCGCATAAACCTGGTAATGTCTTTAGTAACCCCCAGATTAAACTACCTTCAAAAAGTTCTTCCAATCCTGGTACCAAGATCATTCTACAAATCTCTAACCAAAAGCATAATCCTCCTTCATTTAGGGAGGTAAAAAATCTCGCTTGGCTACCTCACTCCTCCAGAGACCTAGATCCTCAGGTGGGATAGGTCTTCCTAATCAGTTGTTATATGGCAGAGCCATCTTATATCCAGAATAATCAATTGGTTTAGACAACCACCACATAGGTCTTGGGTACACATGGAAGCTAAGAATTTCTCGACATTGCTTAGGAGACTTTTAATAGGGCCAACAGACCTTAAGGTTCCTCTAACCCAAACCAACTCTATGCTCAGGGCCACTATAGATACATGGGACTGGTTTCAAGCATCCACATGGGGGGTCCCTCTGCCCTCTTCACTTATACAGAGGAGAGATCTGATTAGTGCTGCCCCATTAGAATTAAGACAATCTCTTCCCATAGGCATCCGCAAACTGGAGATCCCAGTACTTTCTCTCTTTAATTAGAAGGGATCAGTATTAGATGGAGAAACCCTTATATCCATGATACCAGATTTGAAGTCTCATCTACCATTGATATCCTTTCTTCGAGCATTCATATCTAAATATATTCCAAAACAAGCTCTCCTTAGACCTCTCACCTGGTTCGAAAGCTTGATAAGTAGGCCTGCCCCGCTAACAAAACCAAACTCACATCTTTATAAGGTTCCTTAATGCCCACACCTCTACATCAAAATTGGTGTTTTTAGGTCTATGGTAGCGGGATTTGGGTCACTCATACATCCAAGGAATGTTCTAAATTACATGTGGAACCCCACACCACCTCGAGATGTGTTAGAGTCCAGGAGAATAAATACAAGATTCTCAGACAGTGGTAGAAAACTCCTGATATTACTTATAGATACGATCAGTCAAATACTGATGTGTGCTGGCATTGCAGGGGAGAGAAAGGCTCTTTTTATCATGTTTGGTGGTTATGTCCACTGATACAGAAGTGGTGGAGCAAAATTTTTTTATAAAAACAATAAAGTGTGCAATACGAAAATCCCTCTTTCTCCTCAACTAGCTCTATTGGGCCTTTCTACCCGATGCTCCAAGGGAGAGGTGCCTCTTCTCTTTAAGAGACTTTTAATCAGTGCACGTCTTTTAGTACCTAGATTACGACTTAAGCCGGAGTTTGCTTCCATGGAGCAGTGGATAGGGAAGGTAGATAATATTTACAGATTTTAAGAAATAGCAGCTTGGGAAAGTCACAATTACCCTAAATTTAGAGCTCATTGGAAAACTTAGGAACAATTTAGAAATTTCTGATGAAATGAAACCTTGATCTATGAATACCATATCCTGTCACACTGCTATTAATATACAGGGTGGGCCATTTATATGGATACACCTTAATAAAATGGGAATGGTTGGTGATATTAACTTCCTGTTTGTGGCACATTAATATATGTGAGGGGGGGGGGAAACTTTTCAAGATGGGTGATGACCATGGCGGCCATTTTGAAGTCGGCCATTTTGAATCCAACTTTTGTTTTTTTCAATAGGAAGAGGGTCATGTGACACATCAAACTTATTGGGAATTTCACAAGAAAAACAATGGTCTGCTTGGTTTTAAGCATATGCTGTGAAGATACGAGATGTGCAGCACCTGAAACTACGGAAACTGGAAGCCTGTGCTAGCATTTCTCCTGCAGTGTTGCTATCAGTGTGTGAATAGTGGGAGAAGAGGGTTGCATTGACAATCCAACACAATGAGCAGCAGATTGAACACATTTTATAAGTGGTCAGAAACTTGTAAATAACTCATGAAAGAATAAAGTAATGTTAAAACCAAGCTCACCATTGTTTTTCTTGTGAAATTCCCAACAAGATTGATGTGTCACATGACCCTCTTCCTATTGAAAAAACAAAAGTTGGATTCAAAATGACCGATTTCAAAATGGTCGCCATGGTCACCACCCATCTTGAAAAGTTTCTCCCCTCACATATCCTAATGTTCCACAAACAGGAAGTTAATATCACCAACCATTCACATTTTATTAAGGTGTATCCATATAAATGGCCCGCCCTGTATATTAATCTAATGTGAAACATTCACTGTACTCACTCATGTGTTAACTCATATGTTGGATATTAACGTTGTTATAAAAAACCTGATGCATGATGCAAAGTTTTTCAATAAAGCTTTAAAAAAAAAAAAGCACAATGAGATTCAGGTTAGTGTGAATATAACCACTATGCTTTAATACAATCTGAATGATTTACATTTAATAATTTCTGAATAAGAGGTGCTAAAGCTTCAAGGCTATTCACAAACTATGACAAACATGTACATGTACAATAAAAGTCAATACTGGCGCTTTAAAAAATAAATAAAAAAGAGTGGTGTCTACGGATGGGAGGGCCTGGGATCTTCTTCTGTCCTATCTCATGTTCACAGTGCGAGAGGTGCCCTAGGCCTCTACTGGGTTCTCGCCCATCGAACACAAAAGTGTTGTTGAGTATGTCACCCAGACGCAAGGACGGATGGAAACAGTGTTACCTCTGGTTAGGGAGCATATGGAGGCAGGGTCTATAACCGGCAGGCTCGGGTTAGGACCTTTAACCCAGGTGCTCGGGTATTGGTTTTGGTACCAACCATAGACAGTAAGTTCCTAGCTAGGTGGCAGGGGCACTACGAGGTACTTGAACAAATTGGAGAGGCAGATTACAAGGTACACCAGCCAGGGTGGCTAAAGCTGGAGCAGGAGTAACATGTGAATCTGCTCAAACCATGGAAAGATAGGGAAATCTGTACTGAAGATAGCCCGCAACCAGGGTTTCTAGGGGAAGCAGTTTCGGCCCCTTTGTCTGAAGTAAGGGAAGCGGCTGCCACAGTGAAAATTGCTTACAACCTCTCCTCTAAACAGACTCAGGAAGCCAGGGAGTTAATTAGTCGGAACACAGATGTGTTCTCGGTCCTCCCTGGACACACTTCCATAATCCGGCATGACATTATCACTGAGCCTCAGGCAAAAGACCGGTTAAAACCATACCGGGTACCCGACGCTCGGCAACAAGCCATCGCGGAGGGTGTTAACTTTTGCTTTGCATGGCGCCGATGCCACTGTTCAACGGCTCATCCACATTGTCGGTACGCTTCGGCTTACCTGGATATTGTCATTCATAGTACCGACTGGGAAAATCATCTACCAAAAGTGCAGGCTGTAGTGGACTCCATTAGGAAGGCTGGACTGACCACTAACCCCAAAAAGTGCACAATTGGGTTAGAAGAGACCAAGTACCTAGGGTATGTAATTGGGCGCTGAATTATTAAACCTCAGGTGAACAAAATTGAGACAATTCAGAATTGATCCCAACCTGCCACTACTAGGCAAATAAAGTGGTTTCTGGGAACGGTGAGCTATTATATGAGGTTTGTTTCTCATTTTTCCCCTTTAGCGGCTCCATTGACAGGGATCCTGAAGGGACGGAAATCCGTGATGGTCCACTAGAATTAGCAGGCGGAAAAGACTTTCTCCGCTTTGAAGTCGGCCCTGTGTGGGTCCCCAGTTTTGGTGATGCCCGACTTCAAAAGGGAGTTTGTAGTACAGACCGATGCCCCTTGAAGTAGGCCTCAGAGCTGTAACCTCTTAGGAAATCAATGGGGAGGAACATCCCGTTGTTTTCCTGAGCCACAAACTTACTCCAGCGGAGACTAGGTACAGTATAGTGGAGAGAGACTGCCTGGCCATCAAGTGGGCACTCGAGTCTCTCCGCTATTGTCTATTGGGGAGAAAGTTCTGTCTGGTGACCGACCACTCCCCTCTCAAGTGGATGAGCCAAGCCAAAGAGAGGAATGCTCGGGTCACCAGATGGTTCTTATCTTTGCAAAACTTCAAGTTTTCCGTAGAACATAGGGCAGGCGGGTTACAGGGAAACACAGATGCCCTGTCCTGGGTAAATTGTCTGGTGGATGTTCACCCCCTCAGGGTTGAACAAAGAAGGGAGGTATGTAGGAATTTCTGTGTTCTGAGATCTAAGGATGTGTGCCGTGCTAAAGGGCTGAGAGCCGCATTGCTGGGAAGCAGGCCCCTAAAGCCTGTTGTGGACTGCTACGGACAAAACTCCTGAATAGGTGAATGTTTTTGTTTTTTTTATTCTGTGGACTTTCCATGGTGTGAATGAACACCAAGATGGTGAACTGTCATTTTGTTTATGTGTGAATAAACACTGAACTGTTTAAGTTAAAGACTTTGTTTTTGCCTCTGCATTGTGTCTGCTAATCTGCTTACCAGAGTGAATCCCCACAGTATGTATACTAATGCCAAAAGCCTGACAAATAAAATTGGGGAACTGGAATTAGTGATGTGTGAGGAAGACTATGATATAGTGGGAAAAACTGAAACATGGCTGAATGATAGCTATGACTGGACAGAAGAGGCAGTATCAGTGGAAAAGGAGGAGTCAGTCGAGGAGGAGACGGGAAGATTATGAATATCAGGGTTATTCAGTTTAGAAAAAAGATGACTGAGGAGAGATCTAATTTTACCACATGACAGGAGGCTTCATATTTTGCATTAAACTCTCTTTACTTACTCCACATAGCAGTAAAGAAACAGTTAAAACAGTAACCAATCAAAATGCAATAGGAGGTAATGTATTCTGAGCCGTGAGACTCCTCCTCCTCTTTCTTTACTGCTCCATCAGACAGACAGGTCAGAGTTTTCGGCTCTCCCCGTTATAAGATTTTGGGGTTACGTATTTTCCATTTGGGGGCTTTGCTTTCTATCCTTGTGGTAATATTTAATGTCTACTGCTATATTTTGGGGGGTTTGTGGCTCCGGTGAAGTTTTTTCTCCTCAGCTGGTCTCCCGTTCCTGTTTGGCCTTCTCACTTTCCTCCCCCCCCCCCACCCCCCCCGCCACCGTTACCTCACGCGCTTTGCGGTATTGGTGGTCGGTCTTCTTTCCCTTCCCTGGGGTAACGTTCACCCTGTCTGCGCACATCGCTTCGCGGTCTTTCGCCGCGCTTCCTCTGCTGCCGCTCGCGGGATCTTCTCTCCTTCAGGCGTCAGCGGCGGACATTACGCTCGCGTCTCGCGAGATCTGTGGCCGCCATCTTGGATATCCGGGACTCCATTTCCACCGCGCTCGGCTCTGCGGTAAGTCCCTTACAACCCTGCCCTCTTACTATTTGCGTTTGTTCTCCGTGTCAGAGCCCTCACTGTGTCTCTCCTCCTTCACAGCTCGGATCGGATAAGCCTGTCAGGCGACCAGGCAGGGCTCTCCAATTCAGTGGCCGTTTGTCCAGGCCTCACCACTGCAGGGTTCATTCCCTGGGCTTTGGGGTGTCGCCCCTATCTTGCTGCTGCTGCAGAGGTGTCAGACATACATCCTCTATTCCTGGGTGCTGCCCAGTGCAAAAATCCCAATTTACCCTGCTGGGGTTATAGGTACTGCTGGTACCATCTCTATATATATTTATACTGCCCTGTGCCAAGGTGCTGTTGGACGATGGACCAGAACGCTGCACAGCTTCAGGCCATGATTAATGAGGCAGTTGCTGCCTCGATGGAGAAGGCTTTCTCCAGGATTATGACGGCGGCTGATGGGCCAGATGACCTCGCTGAGGTCCAGCAACAGGAATACGATTCCGAGGCTTCGGAGTCACAGGTTCGTGCCGACACTCGGCCACAAAAACGCCACTGGAAAGGCGAGAAGGGCTCCGCCAACCCGGACAGGGGCAAAGCCCCCGCCAAGCGCGACAAACCGACTCCTCTCGCTCCCTCGCCTGAACATCACTACTCCTCGGACGAGGAGGATAAGCTATCTCCGTCCATGAATATTCTGGACTCGTGGCAGGCCGCGGACTCCGACGTTCCGGAGGACGCCTGGGGCTCAGATCAGGGCGCGTTTTCCGGTGACCGAAGGGGCACCTTCCTCGAAACCGCCCAGCTACCCGACGACTCGGCGCCACCGCTGGAGGATGAGGAAACCATCCTGGACCCCTCCGGCCAACGTCTCTTCGATCCGAGAAACATCCGTCATCCACGTTCTGGGGACTGGACGCCTCCGGATCACCTCGCAAAGTTTATGCACCTATGGCTACGCAAGCCTATGGACAAAACGGTTCGCAACCGTTTACGCTCCGAGTGCCCTCGCCCTTCGTTACCCGACTTCGTGGCGCAAACTCCGGAGTTCGACCAGATCATGACCACCTTTATGTCTAGGGGTGGTCGGGACCCTCGCAAAGGGGTTGAGAAGGCATTCCACTGGCGTACAGGATAAGCTGCTGGACTCCATTGGCCCACTTTCCCGCATTTTGTATTTGGCGGATGATGCCCTAGCGCGATCAGGAGGAGTTTGACGCTAATATGGTTCGTGAATGGGCTCACGACATTAGAGAATGGGCACAACGGTGCTTCTGTTTTGTGGGCAACGCCAACGTAGCCCTCTCTTCTGAGAGGAGGAAGGCAGCATTACTCCGTCTAGACGGAAAATTGGTGGAATTGGGCACCAAAGAACTAGGGCCACTGGCACAGGGCAAGCTATTCGGTGAGACTTTTCTGAAGGAGCTCAACAGGCATGTGAATGTCTTTACCTCGCTTAACAAAGCACAGACCTCCATTAAGCGGGTCTTCCGAGCCAACTCCCAAAGGGGTGTTTTTGGAAGGGCTGGCCGCCACAGGGGCCGAGCAGCCAGCCGATTCTGGCCTTCGGGCCCCAGTTCTCAAAGGCCTCAACCGTTCTACCCAGAAGCAGGCTATAGACAGCCTTTCTCCTTCACCAGAGGAGCCGACAGAGGTCGTGGATCACGTGCCCGGGGCAGGGCTCGCTTCAACTCCACCGGTAAGTCGTCACCTGTTGCAGGTACCTCTTCTCACTCATACAGCAGGTGGTATTTCCCTTTGTTTTCAGAACTGGGCGGCTATATCGTCGGACGCATGGATCCTCCAGACGGTGCAGGGTTACGTCATAGACTTCGTGGACCTTCCGGACCAGTCGATCCTGCCGCATCCTTTCGTCTGCTCCGCAGAGGACTACAGGTTGATCGGAAACGAGCTATTAGACCTCCACTCCAAAGGTGCGGTGGAGCCCGCACACGATCAGGGAGGCTTTTTCAGCAATCTTTTCCTGGTGAAGAAAAAGACCGGGGATTTCAGACCAGTCTTAAACTTAAAAAGGCTCAACTCCTACGTGCGGTACAGGCACTTCAAGATGGAGGGCATACACCTTCTGAGGGACCTCCTTCGAGACGGAGATTGGTTCACGAGACTGGACCTCAAAGACGCGTACTTGTCGGTACCGGTCCACTTGACCTGCCGACGTTTCCTCAGATTCCTGTGGCAAGGCCTTCCGTGGCAGTTCACGTGCCTCCCTTTCGGCCTCAGTTCAGCCCCGTGGTGTTTCACCAAGTTGCTGAAGCCTGTGGTCGCACATCTTCGTGCTCAAGGGATTCGGTGCATTATATACCTGGACGACCTGCTTCTGTTTTGCGACGACAGGTCCGGACTGACTCGGCACACACGTTTTACCGTCGACTTCCTGACCTCCCTGGGGTTCGTGGTGAACTTCTTGAAGTCGGAGTTGTCCCCGACTCAGACTGTGCAGTTTCTGGGATTCGAGATAGACTCCAGGTCCAGCACACTACGCTTACCAGCGACGAAGATCGCGGCTATCAAGAAGGAGTTGCGCAGAGTCATCCGCTGCTTCTCCATTCCACTCCGTACTCTGGCTCGGATTGTAGGTCTACTGTCCACTTCCATTCAGGCCATATTCCCGGGACCGCTCCACTACAGGGCGATGCAACGTCTGAAGACCTCCTTTCTCCATCGGAATCCTTCCTACGATCAATCGATCCCGATAACGGAAGAGGTCAGGGAGGAATTCAGATGGTGGCTCGACAGCATGGAGGCTTGGAACGGCCGAGCCATCTTCGGGAGCTCTCCCGACGTCGTTTTAGAGTCGGACGCCAGCCTTTGGGGCTGGGGCGCGACGGGCGGAGGCAGATCAACAGGAGACGCCTGGACCGCTCAGGAGAGTCTTCTCCACATCAACTGCCTGGAACTGCTGGCGGGGTCGTTCACTATCCGCAGTCTGGCGAAGGACAAGTCACATTGCTGTATTCTCTTGCGGATGGACAACATCTCGGCGGTCCACTATATCAACCGCCTGGGCGGAGCCCGTTCCCGACTACTGTCGGAGATGACTCGACTTCTGCCTTCCCCGCAACATTTCGCTCAGGGCGGAATACCTTCCGGGGGAGACGAATCTGACGGCAGACTGGTTCTCGCGTCACTGGAGGGACAGCAGCGACTGGAGATTGGATCCTCAGGTCTTTCAACGGCTCTCGGTCAGGAGGGGCCCCTTCCGACTGGACCTATTCGCTTCCCGCAACAACAGGCAGACTCCGGCCTACTTCAGCTGGCTGCCGGATCCGGAGAGTTTAGCGGTGGACGCGTTTCTCCAACAGTGGCCAGCCAAGGGAGCGTACGCTTTTCCCCCTTTCACCATGATCGCACGGACAATTCAATTCCTGAGGAACCAACGCATTTCTCTCCTGCTCGTCGCTCCGCTTTGGCGGAGTCAACCGTGGTTCCCAGACCTCCTGGAGCTCTCCTACATCGATCCGTTGCTCCTACCGTCTTTCCCGATGCTCCTCACGGACCCCAAAGGGAATCCGCATCCCCTGGTACTCGAGGGCCGTCTCCTTCTGGTGGCTTGGGCTCTTTCCGGGGAGCCTGGCAGACCAGCGATTTATCGCAGGCAGCTAGAGACCTCATATGGGACTCCTGGAACTAGAAGATGTTACTTATCAGCTTGGGATTCCTGGTCCTCTTGGTGCTGTGAACGGGACTTCGATCCATTTACGGCACCTGTGACCGCCATATTGAATTTTCTGTCACATTTGTTCTCTTTGGGCCGCTCCTATCGTTCTCTCAACGTGGTACGTTCCGCTATTTCGGCGGCGCACGTTCCCTCTCTCGGGATCCCAATCGGGAGGGATCCACTTGTTTGCCGTTTACTTAGGGGTATACGGTTGCAGAGACCTCCGGGTCCCAGATATTCTCGTCTCTGGGATGTGGCCTTGGTTCTTCAGTTTCTGAGAGATTGGCCGACTAATACCTACCTCTCTCTGAGACAACTGTCGGCCAAGTTGACTTTGTTACTTTGCCTCGTTTCCTTTCGTCGGGTTTCGGATGTACGGGCTTTCGACGTCGACGCCTTTTCGGTCTCTCCGGAGGGAGTTACCTTTCGGGTGTCTAGACGTACCAAGTCCAACTCTACGTCGGTCTTTTATCCCTTCTTTGCTTCAGAACCGCAACTTTGTGTCGTTTCTACCCTTACTCGGTACGTAGAGGTCACTTCCGCGCTTCGAGTTTCTGCCTCGGGACAGCTTTTGGTGTCCTACGTTAGGCCTCACGTTCCCGTCTCGACTACTACACTCGCCAGGTGGATACGGTGGCTTCTGTCTCTGGCGGGGGTGGACCCCTGTTTTGGGGCACATTCAGTTCGTGGGGCGGCTGCTTCCTTCGGCCTTCTCGGCAGGCGCTTCTCTGGCAGACATCCTACATTCGGCGGACTGGTCGAGAGAGTCTACCTTCCGGACATTCTACTTTCGCCCAAGCACGGGGGCGGCTATGTGTCTTGTGAATCAGCGTTAAAAATGCAAAATATGAAGCCTCCTGTCATGTGGTAAAATTGAAGATTATGCTAGCGTTAGTGTACTTATAATCTTAATTTTAGTAATGACAGGAGGCGAGTATTTTCCCACCTCTTTCCCACCCTTGGTAAGTGCTCGTGGGTAAGTATATGGTTTCCTTCCCTTTGGGTTGGAGGTTTTGTGGGTTTTGCGTTTTAGCAGCCAAGATTCTTTTAAGTGATGTCATTTACTGTCATTTTATGTGGGTTGTACCTGCAAGCAGGTTCAGATTCGGTTCCTAACCCATTTCACGTTGTTTTTCAGTTTAAATACTTGGGGTTTCCGGCCCAACTTCAGGGAGTTTCTTCGTGTGGATCGGACTTCGTCTCCCGGAGATCTGGGTGCGGACAGAAGGTCTTTTGATACCGGTTACAGGACAAGGAATTCGCTCGGTGGTTCGTGGTTTGAGAGACATTGACTTTGGTTTGTCCAGTTTTTTCTGATGTCGCATGCGAAAGAGGAGGAGGAGTCTCACGGCTCAGAATACATTACCTCCTATTGCATTTTGATTGGTTACTGTTTTAACTGTTTCTTTACTGCTATGTGGAGTAAGTAAAGAGAGTTTAATGCAAAATACTCGCCTCCTGTCATTACTAAAATTAAGATTATAAGTACACTAACGCTAGCATAATCTTCAATTAATATGTATAAATATATCGGGGGCCAGTACAGAGATCTATCCCATCATCTATTTATCCCCAGGACTGTGACTGTGACGAGTGAAACAGAATGGAAAAAAAATACAAAAAGAGGATTATGGTGCAATTTGAACTCCCTGGTCTTAAAAACGGACCAGGGGTTACGAAATAGGTACCTAGAGTAGAGGTTTTTAGAGGCGCCAGGGGGCGAAAAATCAGTTCTATAGAGAACCGTATATATATATATAAATATAATGTGTGTATATATATATATATATATATATATATATATATATATGTATGTATAGGAGTTATGCTCGTCCACAACTATAGAACAAGATAGGCAGCTCAAGTGCTTCAGAGGGTCAAGGATTGCCCTTGCCCACGTGTAGCGAGATATAGGTGATGTAGAGAGGACAAGGAAGCCCTTTTTACACCCAAGGAGAAAAAATGTGAAACACGTACCAGGCGCCAAATCTCTCAGTCATTAGTCGTGATAAAGATACAGAATAGTTCTTATCAGTGTTTAAGATATAGAGGAAGACCTTCACCTAGGTCTATTAAGAGAGCTCAGAGTTTTAGAAAAAACACCCAAGCTTTATAGTGGTGATGTTGAGAATCATAAAATGCTAAAATTAGGATTAAAATTAAAATCAAATCCACTCACTTCACAGGGGGGGCAGTCACCAGGATAAGCTCAAGACACCTGGGACTATTTTCCCCCCCGGCCAGGATCGTATATAGAGATGTAAATAATTGAACGCCGCCTACACACGTGGCTTCTGGTCAATCATTTTATTAACTTAGAACTCAACGCGTTTCGAGGGTCTGAAGCCCTCTTCTTCAGGAGAGATAGATAAATAAATAAATAATTAATTAATTAATAAATTTGGTTACAAGAAAAAGAATGTATATATATATAACTAAAATAGAATAAGATATAGAATGACAAATATCATGAAGATTTTTTCTAGAGTACATATATAAATAAAATTATGCATAAGTATATGGGACCTTATGTACATAACTAAAAAAGTATTTCTCATAAAATTCCTCATTAAACACCTAAAACGAATCATAAAAATACGTGTATAAATATATATGATATACAATATACTTCAAGTCTATCATAAGTATATAAACACACATTTGCAATAGGATAAATAAAGGAAAGAAAAAATGGGACCTTTTCAGAGAAATAAAACACAACAAATAAATATATTATAATGAGTAAATATATACTTTCCGACCGCAATGCAAATACATAGGATCCAAATGAAGGAGGCCTAGAAAAAAACTATGTATAATTCCATAATCATAAGTCCTAAAAAAGGGGGGGTCAGGTTGTTCCATACCTTCAGGAGTGATTTGGCAGGCTCTGAGACCAGTCAGGAATCGATGGGAGACACTTCACTACAAGTGAAGTATTTATGGTTTGCACGTGTATTACCTTCATGGTTTCTAGGACCTCCCACTTCCTGTCTGTATGGATCAAATCCGATCCTCCCCTGGAGTTATTTAATGCACATCTAATCCACAAAGTTATAATAATCCCTAGTTCTATTATTTTGAATCCAAAAACAAAAATTTAGAGGGAAGGATTGAATATTAATATTCGCGATGCGTTCCACTGTGGAACGCACCGCCATTTGCTTCCGGTTTATTCCTATGGGGACTAAGAAAGGCGGAGATTTGTATAGGAATAGACGTATTTCTTGTGGGGGAAGAAAAAAGGGGGGAGCAAGGGCCAAGCCACCCCCAGTTGAACCCAATGGCTCACCGGTATTCTCACGTTGTGGTGCGTCGGCTCCATCTCCAGTTGCGATGCGTTCCACTGTGGAACGCACCGCCATCTTCTTCCGGTTGTAGAAGAGGAGGAGAGGCCGATGGCTGTGTGGCGGAAAGACTCACTTAAGATGCGTTCCACCCTGGAACGCAACACCCAGGAAACTGTATGATGTAGGATCTATTCTTAAAAGGGATATGTGATTGGTAGGGTGAATGATTGGGTGAAAAAACGGGGGGTTATCATTAATAGAATGAAATGATAAAAAATATGTATATAGTAATGAATAATAATGAATAATGAATTGGATATATGAAGTGCGGGATCCTGCTGTAGGGAAATACTATAACTAGGGGCTGAGGATTAAATGAAGGTTTGAGTGATATGGTATGATAATGGTGTTAATACTTATTGCGTGAGGATTAAATGAAGGTTTGAGTAATACGGTATGATAATGGTGTTAATACTTATTACGTGAGTGAACACTATAGTGGATTTCTATCCATATATACAATAATGTGTCTCAATGTATAACGCAGACATAACAACTGTATAAAACAAGGGAGGTTTTGTTGTATATAGAATCCATGACACTAGACATTTATAGTCTTCCTGATCTTGTTTTCAATAATTCACATATTCAAGGGATTCATTTAAACCAAATGGTGTTAAAGTGTTTAGACAAAAAATCCAATACATCTCCCTGCGGCATAGAGACTGGTAGGACTTCATGTCTTTTTCTAGTAATGTTACTGTTAGGCCTGATGGGTCTCCCCCATGGGACAACGCAAAATGTCTGGATATACTATGAGTTGTGACCTTCCTTGTGATGTTGGACCGGTGTTCATTCATCCATTCACGTACTGATTGGATAGTGCGTCCTACATAGAAAAGATTGCAAGGGCAGCGTAGGAGATAGATGACATTGGTTGATCCACAATCTAACCTTTGTTTGATGTTAAAGACTTCATTGTTGGGAGGAATAGTTATTTCTTTTTTACCGTCTGTCAACATATTGCAGCATTTGCATCTTATATTGTTGCATTTAAAATTTCCCAAAGATGTTTTTGGCATTTTTTGGATAGTTTCTTTGCATTTGGAAAGACTTTTCTCTATTTTTGGGCAAGAGGGTGCTAATAAGTTCTTCAGTGTTTTCGCCCTTCTAAATATAAGAATGGGTTTCGGGGGAATTAATTTACCCAATATGGGGTCTTTTAATAAGATTGGCCAATTTTTTACTAGGGTCTGCCTAATTAGAGAATGTTGTGAACTGTAACGAGTAATTAAACCTGATCCCTGAAACTTATCATTACTTTTTGTTTTTTCCAATGTGGAGAATTTGGGTTTGGATTTGAGACTCTCCTTTTGTGACATTTGGTAAATTCTCTTACTAGAGTCCATTAGTAGTTTTTTCGGGTAGCCTTTTTCTTTAAATTTTTCCTTTAATTCCCTAACTTGGGTCTTCATAGTTCGATCATCTGTGCAGTTCCTCCTAATCCTTTTCATTTGACTATATGGGATGTTGCGCTTCCATTTGGAATGGTGACAGCTTCTATAGTCAAGAAAACTGTTGGCATCTACACTTTTGAAGTGGGTTTTACTAATGATTTTTTTATTTTTAACACTAAGGTGTAGATCTAGAAACACCACCTCCACTGGATTTTGTTCCATAGTAAAAGAAAGATTCCAGGAGTTGGAGTTAATATGTTCAATGAATTGAATTAAGTCATCACTGTCACCCTGCCAGATGAAAATAATGTCATCTATAAATCGACGATAAAACCTGATTTGTGGATGTGTCAGTAAAGCGAATTTCTGTTCGAACACTCCCATGAAGAGGTTTGCATAGGATGGGGCAAACTTAGTGCCCATCGCTGTCCCCTGTGTTTGAATATAAAATTTATCATTGAATGTGAAATAGTTGTGTTGAAGTATGAATTCAATTGATCTAAGGAGAAATTCTTTTTGGTGATCTGGCATGCAAGAGTCTTGGAATAGGGTCTGGGAGATGGCAGCCAGACCTAAAGCATGTTGAATATTACTATACAAGGCTGAGACATCAAGAGTGACCCAGACATAATTCTCTTCCCACTGAAAGGATTCAAGAGAATCTATAAGATGTGAGGCATCTCTTATATACGAGGGAAGCAGGGGTACATATTTCTGTAGATAGCTATCTACATAGGCAGAAAGATTAGCTGTCAAACATCCCACTCCCGAAATAATGGGTCTCCCGGGTGGGTTTTGAAGATTCTTATGGATTTTGGGCAAAAAATAAAACCTCGATATTGACGGATGTGCAGTTTTTAAAAAAGATCTTAGTTTTTTGTCAATGGTTCCCCCGGAGTATCCTAAGTCTATTAAATCGAATAAAGATTTCTTGAAAGATTTTGTCGGATCTTCTTTCAGTAGTTTGTAGTATTCAGAATCTGATAGGATTCTTAGGGATTCTGTTAGATAATAGTCAGAATCCATAACAACCACCCCTCCCCCTTTGTCCGCACTCTTTATGACAATTTCTCTATTAGCCTTAAGACTTTTTAGTGCTTTCTGTTCATTTGAATCTAGATTTTTTCGGGATATATCTGAATATAGGTCGCAAGGACCTTTTTTAATTTCTTCTTTTCGTTCAGTGAGTGCAGTCTTTAATTCCTCTAGTACTATATTATAAAAGCATTCTATATGTGCTCCCCTGCTCTGTAGGGGGTAAAAGGAGGATTTTCCTTTAAGATCGCATGGAATGGGTGGACAACTTTGGGAGGAAGATTCTGTCGAATCCTCCACTCTAGTTTGTGCATAGATCTTACTTGCAAAGTGCCTTTTGAGAGTAAGTTTTCTCATAAATTGATTTAAATCAACAAAAAATTCAAAAGGATCTATTGTATCTGTCGGACAAAAAGAGAGACCTCTACTCAATAATGCTATCTCATTACTTCGTAAGATGTATTTGGATAGGTTAAATATGCCTTTGGATCTTTCTGGATGACTTGAAGGTGGTGACTTGGTTACGTGGGGCTGCTCTCCCTGTTTCTGGCTCTTGATTTCTTTTTTACTGGTGTTTCTGTGTTTTCCACCTCTACATCCTCTTGGCCGGAAATGGGTCTTTTTCGGGTGGTCATCACAGGTGAGTAAAATTGTGTTATCTTCATTGACCGAAGGTTCTGATGGGTATTCGTTATGTTTGGATCGGTATGTGTTAATAATGGGCTTAGGAGCTGTGCTGCTTCCCAGGTTTTTCGTAGGGGAATTTTGGGACCCTGGACTCTTACTGCTGTTGGCGAGATCCGGTCTAAAAAAGGACTTTCTCCGAGACTGGGTGGTAATGCCCAAAAATTGTCGGGACTACTTATAGATACTGAATGTGTAGAAATATCGATAGATGTGGACAGATGGATAGACTGTGGCGTGGATGAAGGAATGGGGTGTACTACTTCCGTATGTAGTTCAGTAGCTGGGGATCGTGTTGGTGGGGATGGTAAATGTGATTTTTGTGGTCTTGGATTACCTAGTGGGGTACCATAGACAGATATATTCAGGTCCCCTGATGTGGTATTAATTAGTGATCCTCCTTCTAATGATGTTAGAGTGGAGGCTTTTGGGGGGGGTCCTGAAGAAATCCCAGGAAGACTTGTTAGACTTGAAGTATATTGTATATCATATATATTTATACACGTATTTTTATGATTCGTTTTAGGTGTTTAATGAGGAATTTTATGAGAAATACTTTTTTAGTTATGTACATAAGGTCCCATATACTTATGCATAATTTTATTTATATATGTACTCTAGAAAAAATCTTTTTCTCCTTGGAATACCCATCAGAACCTTCGGTCAATGAAGATAACACAATTTTACTCACCTGTGATGACCACCCGAAAAAGACCCATTTCCGGCCAAGAGGATGTAGAGGTGGAAAACACAGAAACACCAGTAAAAAAGAAATCAAGAGCCAGAAACAGGGAGAGCAGCCCCACGTAACCAAGTCACCACCTTCAAGTCATCCAGAAAGATCCAAAGGCATATTTAACCTATCCAAATACATCTTACGAATGAGATAGCATTATTGAGTAGAGGTCTCTCTTTTTGTCCGACAGATACAATAGATCCTTTTGAATTTTTTGTTGATTTAAATCAATTTATGAGAAAACTTACTCTCAAAAGGCACTTTGCAAGTAAGATCTATGCACAAACTAGAGTGGAGGATTCGACAGAATCTTCCTCCCAAAGTTGTACAACCATTCCATGCGATCTTAAAGGAAAATCCTCCTTTTACCCCCTACAGAGCAGGGGAGCACATATAGAATGCTTTTATAATATAGTACTAGAGGAATTATAGACTTGCACTCACTGAACGAAAAGAAGAAATTAAAAAAGGTCCTTGCGACCTATATTCAGATATATCCCGAAAAAATCTAGATTCAAATGAACAGAAAGCACTAAAAAGTCTTAAGGCTAATAGAGAAATTGTCATAAAGAGTGCGGACAAAGGGGGAGGGGTGGTTGTTATGGATTCTGACTATTATCTAACAGAATCCCTAAGAATCCTATCAGATTCTGAATACTACAAACTACTGAAAGAAGATCCGACAAAATCTTTCAAGAAATCTTTATTCGATTTAATAGACTTAGGATACTCCGGGGGAACCATTGACAAAAAACTAAGATATTTTTTAAAAACTGCACATCCGTCAATATTGAGGTTTTATTTTTTGCCCAAAATCCATAAGAATCTTCAAAACCCACCCGGGAGACCCATTATTTCGGGAGTGGGATGTTTGACAGCTAATCTTTCTGCCTATGTAGATAGCTATCTACAGAAATATGTACCCCTGCTTCCCTCGTATATAAGAGATACCTCACATCTTATAGATTCTCTTGAATCCTTTCAGTGGGAAGAGAATTATGTCTGGGTCACTCTTGATGTCTCAGCCTTGTATAGTAATATTCAACATGCTTTAGGTCTGGCTGCCATCTCCCAGACCCTATTCCAAGACTCTTGCATGCCAGATCACCAAAAAGAATTTCTCCTTAGATCAATTGAATTCATACTTCAACACAACTATTTCACATTCAATGATAAATTTTATATTCAAACACAGGGGACAGCGATGGGCACTAAGTTTGCCCCATCCTATGCAAACCTCTTCATGGGAGTGTTCGAACAGAAATTCGCTTTACTGACACATCCACAAATCAGGTTTTATCGTCGATTTATAGATGACATTATTTTCATCTGGCAGGGTGACAGTGATGACTTAATTCAATTCATTGAACATATCAACTCCAACTCCTGGAATCTTTCTTTTACTATGGAACAAAATCCAGTGGAGGTGGTGTTTCTAGATCTACACCTTAGTGTTAAAAATAAAAAAAATCATTAGTAAAACCCATTTCAAAAGTGTAGATGCCAACAGTTTTCTTGACTATAGAAGCTGTCACCATTCCAAATGGAAGCGCAACATCCCATATAGTCAAATGAAAAGGATTAGGAGGAACTGCACAGATGATCGAACTATGAAGACCCAAGTTAGGGAATTAAAGGAAAAATTTAAAGAAAAAGGCTACCCGAAAAAACTACTAATGGACTCTAGTAAGAGAATTTACCAAATGTCACAAAAGGAGAGTCTCAAATCCAAACCCAAATTCTCCACATTGGAAAAAACAAAAAGTAATGATAAGTTTCAGGGATCAGGTTTAATTACTCGTTACAGTTCACAACATTCTCTAATTAGGCAGACCCTAGTAAAAAATTGGCCAATCTTATTAAAAGACCCCATATTGGGTAAATTAATTCCCCCGAAACCCATTCTTATATTTAGAAGGGCGAAAACACTGAAGAACTTATTAGCACCCTCTTGCCCAAAAATAGAGAAAAGTCTTTCCAAATGCAAAGAAACTATCCAAAAAATGCCAAAAACATCTTTGGGAAATTTTAAATGCAACAATATAAGATGCAAATGCTGCAATATGTTGACAGACGGTAAAAAAGAAATAACTATTCCTCCCAACAATGAAGTCTTTAACATCAAACAAAGGTTAGATTGTGGATCAACCAATGTCATCTATCTCCTACGCTGCCCTTGCAATCTTTTCTATGTAGGACGCACTATCCAATCAGTACGTGAAAGGATGAATGAACACCGGTCCAACATCACAAGGAAGGTCACAACTCATAGTATATCCAGACATTTTGCGTTGTCCCATGGGGGAGACCCATCAGGCCTAACAGTAACATTACTAGAAAAAGACATGAAGTCCTACCAGTCTCTATGCCGCAGGGAGATGTATTGGATTTTTTGTCTAAACACTTTAACACCATTTGGTTTAAATGAATCCCTTGAATATGTGAATTATTGAAAACAAGATCAGGAAGACTATAAATGTCTAGTGTCATGGATTCTATATACAACAAAACCTCCCTTGTTTTATACAGTTGTTATGTCTGCGTTATACATTGAGACACATTATTGTATATATGGATAGAAATCCACTATAGTGTTCACTCACGTAATAAGTATTAACACCATTATCATACCGTATTACTCAAACCTTCATTTAATCCTCACGCAATAAGTATTAACACCATTATCATACCATATCACTCAAACCTTCATTTAATCCTCAGCCCCTAGTTATAGTATTTCCCTACAGCAGGATCCCGCACTTCATATATCCAATTCATTATTCATTATTATTCATTACTATATACATATTTTTTATCATTTCATTCTATTAATGATAACCCCCCGTTTTTTCACCCAATCATTCACCCTACCAATCACATATCCCTTTTAAGAATAGATCCTACATCATACAGTTTCCTGGGTGTTGCGTTCCAGGGTGGAACGCATCTTAAGTGAGTCTTTCCGCCACACAGCCATCGGCCTCTCCTCCTCTTCTACAACCGGAAGAAGATGGCGGTGCGTTCCACAGTGGAACGCATCGCAACTGGAGATGGAGCCGACGCACCACAACGTGAGAATACCGGTGAGCCATTGGGTTCAACTGGGGGTGGCTTGGCCCTTGCTCCCCCCTTTTTTCTTCCCCCACAAGAAATACGTCTATTCCTATACAAATCTCCGCCTTTCTTAGTCCCCATAGGAATAAACCGGAAGCAAATGGCGGTGCGTTCCACAGTGGAACGCATTGCGAATATTAATATTCAATCCTTCCCTCTAAATTTTTGTTTTTGGATTCAAAATAATAGAACTAGGGATTATTATAACTTTGTGGATTAGATGTGCATTAAATAACTCCAGGGGAGGATCGGATTTGATCCATACAGACAGGAAGTGGGAGGTCCTAGAAACCATGAAGGTAATACACGTGCAAACCATAAATACTTCACTTGTAGTGAAGTGTCTCCCATCGATTCCTGACTGGTCTCAGAGCCTGCCAAATCACTCCTGAAGGTATGGAACAACCTGACCCCCCCTTTTTTAGGACTTATGATTATGGAATTATACATAGTTTTTTTCTAGGCCTCCTTCATTTGGATCCTATGTATTTGCATTGCGGTCGGAAAGTATATATTTACTCATTATAATATATTTATTTGTTGTGTTTTATTTCTCTGAAAAGGTCCCATTTTTTCTTTCCTTTATTTATCCTATTGCAAATGTGTGTTTATATACTTATGATAGACTTGAAGTATATTGTATATCATATATATTTATACACGTATTTTTATGATTCGTTTTAGGTGTTTAATGAGGAATTTTATGAGAAATACTTTTTTAGTTATGTACATAAGGTCCCATATACTTATGCATAATTTTATTTATATATGTACTCTAGAAAAAATCTTCATGATATTTGTCATTCTATATCTTATTCTATTTTAGTTTATATATATATATATATATATATATATATACATTCTTTTTCTTGTAACCAAATTTATTTATTAATTAATTAATTAATTTATTTATTTATCTATCTCTCCTGAAGAAGAGGGCTTCAGACCCTCGAAACGCGTTGAGTTCTAAGTTAATAAAATGATTGACCAGAAGCCACGTGTGTAGGCGGCGTTCAATTATTTACATCTCTATATACGATCCTGGCCGGGGGGGAAAATAGTCCCAGGTGTCTTGAGCTTATCCTGGTGACTGCCCCCCCTGTGAAGTGAGTGGATTTGATTTTAATTTTAATCCTAATTTTAGCATTTTATGATTCTCAACATCACCACTATAAAGCTTGGGTGTTTTTTCTAAAACTCTGAGCTCTCTTAATAGACCTAGGTGAAGGTCTTCCTCTATATCTTAAACACTGATAAGAACTATTCTGTATCTTTATCACGACTAATGACTGAGAGATTTGGCGCCTGGTACGTGTTTCACATTTTTTCTCCTTGGGTGTAAAAAGGGCTTCCTTGTCCTCTCTACATCACCTATATCTCACTGTGACGAGTGGACATCCTCTGCGTCTGGAGGAAAGAAGGTTTGTACACAAACATAGAAGAGGATTCTTTACGGTAAGAGCAGTGGGACTATGGAACACTCTGCCTGAGGAGGTGGTGATGGTGAGTTCACTAAAAGCGTTCAAAAGGGGCCTGGATGTATAATAATATTACAGGCTATAGCTCCTAGAGATGGGCGTTGATCCAGGGAGTTATTCTGATTGAATGATTGGAGTCGGGAAGGAATTTTTTTCCCCCTTAAGTGGGGAAAATTGGCTTCTATGTTGCATTTTTTATTTATTTTTTGCCTTCTTTTGGATCAACTTGCAAGATAACAGGCCGAACTGGATGGACAAATGAATTTTTGGCCTTATATACTATGTATGTTATATACTATGAGATACAGGGCAGGACCGATGTGTGATGTGTGAGGAGGGAGGACAGATGACATGGGTGTGGGGGGGGGGGGGTCGGTGGCTGTAGTTGCAATTAATGAATGGGATATACAGGGCAGGACTGATGTGTGATGTGTGAGGAGGGTGGATAGATGACGTGGGTGGGGGGGTTGGTGGCTGTAGTTGCAATCAATGAATGGGAGATACAGGGCAGGACCGGTGTGTGATGTGTGAGCAGCGGAGGATAGATGGCATGGGGGGGGAATGGGTGTGATCAATGAATGAGAGATACAGGGCAGGACCAGTGTGTGATGTACTAGGAGGGGGGGAATGGTGGCATGGGGGAAGGTGGTGGCTGTAGTTGCAATCAATGAATGGGAGATACAGGGCAGGACCGGTGTGTGAAGTGTGAGCAGCGGAGGATAGATGGCATGGGGGGGGGGAATGGGTGTGATGAATGGGAGATACAGGGCAGGACCGATGTGTGATGTGTGAGCAGGGGAGAATGGACAGCACTGAAAAGGAGGGGTGTGATCAATGAATGGTAGACACAGGGCAGGACCGGTGTGTGATGTATTAGAAGGAGGGGGATTGATGGCATGGGGGAAGGTGGTGGCTGTAGTGGCAATCAATAAATGGGAGATACAGGGCAGGACCGGTGTGTGATGTGTGAGCAGCAGAGGATAGACGGCATGGGGGGGGGGAATGGGTGTGATCAATGAATGGGAGATACAGGGCAGGACTGGTGTGTGATGCGTGAGCAGGGGAGGATGGATGGCACAGAGTGTGATCAATGAATGGCAACATGGTGCTAATTTCATTCACAGCTCTGCCACTTGGTGCCAATTGAAGACCCAGCACTGCCACATGGTGCTGACTACATACACAGCTCTGCCACATGGTGTTGACTGCGTACATAGCTCTGCCACATGGTGCCCATTGCAAACACAGCAATGCCACATGGTGCTGACTGCCTACACAGCACTGCGACATGGTGCACTGCTCACTGCATACACAGCTTGGCGACATGGTGCTCACTGCATACACAGCTCTGCCACATAGAAAACTGCACAACATACTTACATAGCCTTGCTTTACATGGTACACATGCTCCAATAAGGAACCTTTGTACCCATCACAGTCCTACACGGGGCATCAGGAGTTCGCTTTACTCCTCCCAAACACATGGCTGATCACATGACTGGGAAATCACCACAGGTCCTGTACGCATAATGTGCTATTTAGTCTGGAGGTGTCCGTGAGGGGTGGGGCTTTCTGTGTGCTGGACCTGGCAGGCTGCTGATACAGCACTCCTGACTAGAAAAAGACCATGCATAAAAATACACATGAGCCTTTTTCCAGGGAGTAAAATGGCCTTAACGGGTGTCTATGCCGCTTGTACAGGCATTTAAATGACCAGAAACTGGAATCCATTAGCCTGAGGCTATCTGAACCTGAGTGCCTACCAGAGGTCCCAATAATGCCTGTACAAGTGTCATAGACACCCGTTAAGGCCATTTTAACGATGAGGTTGGATATTAAGTGGCAATATATGCACAGTAGAGTCGGCATTACGAATTGGCTTTCTAAGACCTAGCACATAAGCATCCACTTGGTCTTGAAGACAGACAGGTGGAAAATGCATTCTATTCATAATATATACATATAAGAAACTTACGTCCATAAATAAAAAGCTCATGCGCAATCGCACGGACTTAGAGGAAAAAGCATTCCATCCACAGTATACGCGCAGAACAAACCTACGACTATAAATAAAAGATCTTGCGCATGCGTATGGACTTAGAAGAAAATGCACTCGATCTACAGCACATGTGCATAATAAACTTACGATTATAAATAAAAAGTTCTCGCGCATGCACACGGACTTAGAAGAAAAAGCACTCCATCCACAGTATATGCACAGAACAAACCTATGACGACCATAAATAAAATATCTTGCACATGTGTATGGACTTAGAAGAAAATGCACCTGATCAACAGTACATGCGCAGAACAAACTTACGATTATAAACCAAACTAAAAGTTCTTGCGCATGAGCATGGACTTAGCAGACATTGGTGATACGCTAGTATGATGAATCAGTATCGACTGTAGTGACTGGCTAGATTGTATGACTACTACATTAGCGCTGCATATTCGATTGGATACAGTCAAAAATAGTGACTCCAATGGCGCTCGTGTTGTCAGTAGCTCCATTTCCCCTGAAGACTCCACATCTGTGGCGAAACATGTTGGGGGAGCTGTAATCCAGATTTTAGTTTAGGTGCAGCTGTAACTCAGGTGTCTGGGCTTGGTGTAACTGCAGACACTTTGCACAAGACACATAAGCGGCAGGGTGCCGTACTAGAGCATACACCAAAAAGTTAAGTCTGGGAGTGAGAAACAATCTGACCAGACATGCTGCTTCCCTGAATTTGTGACCCATATAGATACGGATTTAAGATCCTGGCTAATAGAATAAATAGCTGGAAAGTGGAGATTGAAAAAAATCAGTTGGAATATCTATTATGAAGATGATAGTCGCATTCTGATAGGCAGAATATATAGGTGAAGTAACCTATATTCCTAGCCACAAAGTTCACCAGCACCTCTATATTTAAAACTTTTATTTTTCCCAATTTATATTAGTCTTAATAAAAATAAATAAATGTTAGGTTTTAAATGACCAGAAACTGGAATCCATATCCATTAGCCTGAGGCTATCTGAACCTGAATATTTATCTCCCGGGTCCAAAGGGTCCTTGAAACTCTGGTAGACACAGAACGAATGTACTCTGCTGTACATAGAATTGTGTGTCTTATTCACTCACTAAATCATCACACTGTACTAATCTGTGTGGGAAAAGTGACAGTTCACTGTGCAGACTGCACACAAATACTATGTCCAGAACAGAGTGCATGTTGTGACCACTTTTGAGCTGTTAGTAATGAGATCTATATCCTGCTTATAACACCATGGTTCTGATTGTAGATTGCTGGACTAACGTTATCAGCAGAAATATCTATTGCGTCTATAAGTAATGGACTGTTTACAGAATGAAAAGTGAGAAATGGATCTGCTGATTACAAGCTGTAGCATACTGTAAGACTCACCATGTTGTGGATTGGAATGACATCTTACTACCAAGTTACTTGCAAGTCCAGCAGCCTATATGTATGTGGCTGATAGCTGTGCTATCTAACAGGATGTGGGGCGGGGCTTTGTTATCTCAGAGAAGGGAGGGGGAGCAGAGCTGTGCTGGTGCATGTGAAATCAACAGACAGGGGAGTGGCCATGTGACCAGTGCTGAGGGAAGGCCCACAGAGCCTCACAGGAGATGACAACAGTGAGTAAAAATCATAGAAGAGCATTTCTGAGTGCATGCGAAGCAAAGCTGATACCGGTAAACAAACAAGTGCAATGTTATTATGTGCTGCATTACAGTAAGATATGGGTTTATTCATTTTTCATGCACAATGGTGTCCATAGCCTTTAAGCATGGCACACTACAGTAATAGGATAGTGAGCTGTGGCTAGTTTTAGACAAGTGTGTTCACTCCGGAAAACATGTTCCATGTGTGATAGTTATTTCCTGGCCAGAAAGCTGCTCTTATGACACAGACTTATAGCATTGTATTAATTTATAATGCTATTTTCTTCTGCCCGACCTCTGCTGCAATTAACTATTCTTTATGTGAGTACAATTAGTTACAGTGGAAATTGGGCAGGAACCCACAACATTAAAATAACTTTAATGCTAGTGAGTCTGTCACAAGAGCAGCATTCACGTTAGTAAATAACACTCACAAATGGAGCACGTTTTCAAGAAAGAACTCGCCTATCTGAAAGTAGCCTTACATTGAAAGACAATGTTTTAGGACCCCCTTTGCCATTGTAACCCATCTAAGGAATTAATTGGCTGGGATCAGAGCTTTCTCTGATCACAGGCATTACAGCAGGAGCATTAATTGTCTCTAGGTTGACACGTGCTATTGTAACACTAACATTTAACATTTATTACGTGTCCTTAAAATAACTAGAACTAACTTGATTGAAGTTAAAATTATCAGCTGTGCCTGCCCTGTCACTGTTAATGATACATATTTAGTCTGAATATTATTGTGAGAGCTCTAGGGGGCAATCTTGTCTTTTGACTGCCTAGCTATCTAAATTGTTTCCACTTATGGCATCTGTCGTGCTCTATTGGATGCACACTGTTTATTTTCACAGTGTGCTGCCTACTGATAGCGGATGCCCTCCTAGTGTTCACTTAACTGTTTATAAATGTTTCTAAATTTCTTGCGTGGCCTGGCACTTGCAGGCTAAAACACACATCTATCACTCTCTTCCCCCCGACATGTTTCGCCAAGCACTTGGCGTCTTCAGGGGTATGGGCAGTGGAGTGTGTTGGGGGTGGGACCAGGCTTTTAAAACCTCCCTGCATGCGTAACAGTTGCACTAACCAATGTGTGTCTCTTTTACTGTTGAGCAGACCATTCGGCCAATCCATGTATGTTTCTCAGAGGATACTTGGTCAGTAGCTCCTCCCACTTAGCTGTTAGCCAGTGAGCATTCCGCTGCGCCGTTTATGTTTGCGCTAAGACTTAGTGCCGATCACGATTGTCATTGATTACTGCGCATGTCTGGGCACTTATTCACTGATTTCATATTTATTCATGTATGTGCACATGCGTCCGCTCATTGTGATGAAGAGGTTTGTGTGACGGCCGATTACGTCTCATCCGTGTGCATGTCATGTGACTTTGTGTTTTTCTCATGCCGGACGTGAGATGTACTGCGTCTGCTCAGGGTGATATAGCAGGCTAGCATGATCTTCTATTGCGCATGCTCTAGGACTTCGTCGCTAGAAGATGTTCTGTAGTCTCTGCTGCGCATGTCAGGGCACTTAGGCTTATCGGGCCCTTAATGTCAGAGCTCTGCCTGCTTTCTTCTGATGGATTTGATGCGATTATCTCCTCCAGCGCATGTTTCAGATTTCACTACTCATGATTAGTTAGTACTGTGGACTGGTAGGACCAGCAGAATTTTTAATGACCCCAAGAACCAATAACAAAGTTCCCACTCCCTCAAAAGGAGGGAACTACCCCCCAGCCACCGTGTTTTCAGCAAGCATACGTACTTAGGGTGGGAAATTTGTGTGCTGCTGTTAGGACTAAGGGAAAACAAATTATCGTTAGAAATTTACGATTCCCTTACGTCCTACCAGCAGCACAGACAGGGAGATAACAAGAAGAAACCCCTAGGTAGGGCCTTCCTGCCTAGCAGAATTAAGAATAGTCTGCCCAAAGGCCGAAAACTCTGCAAACTTAGCACCAACTCTGTAGTGCGAGATAAAGGTTGATTCAGAGCTCCAGGAAGCCGATTTACAGATCAACTCTAAGGGAAGATGATTTCTTTCTGCCACAGAGGTTGAAACGGCCCTAGTAGAATGGACCCTAACAAACTCCGGAGGGTCCGAAGATTGAGACAGAAAGGACTCTCTAATGGCTTCTCTGATCCAGCGACTAATGGAAACTTTAGACGCTTTGCGGCCTTTACATTTACCGGCAAACAGGATGAAGAGATTCTCATTAATCCTGAACTCCTTGGACCTATCCACATAGGTCTGGAGGCATCTCGATATGTCCAGAGAATGTCTGACAGGCACATCGGAGGAGGCGGAAGAAAATAAAACTGGTAAAGAAATTACCTGGTTAATATTCTGAAAAGATAAAACCTTAGGTCTGAAATAGGGTAAGAATCTTAAGAGGACTCAGTCCTGCAAAAAGGTGATATATGGATGCAGAGCCGAGAAGGCTTGTAACTCCGAAACCCTCTTAGCTGAGGTCACAGCTAGCAAAAAAAACAGTGACAAACTTGAAACCGACCTCCTCCAATGGCTCAAAGGGAGGAGATGCTAACCCATTGAGCACTACTGAAAAGTCCCACTGAGAAATAGGTCTCAGTATTGTAGGCGTCAATCTCTCGGCTCCTTTAAGAAAGCATTTGTTTAGAAAGGCTGAGATGGCAAAAACCTGAACCTTCAAAGTGGCCGGAGCAAGGTCCTTGTCTAGTCCATCCTGAAGGAACTATAGTATGGCGGAAAGGGGCGGATCTGCAGACGCCACCTGGTTGGAATCACACCAAGAGGTGAAGATTCTCATCACTCTGGAGTAGGCCTTCTTAGTGGACTCTGCTCTTGAATGTGATAACGTTCTCAGGACCGCCTCAGAGAGTCCTTCTACTCTGGGAAGGGACTGATCAACCTCCAGGCTGTCAGGTTGAATCTGTGCAGATCTGGGCAGAGATGTGTGTCCCACAACACCAGGGTCTTCTCCGGGGGGAGTCTCCAGTATTGTCCCAGACTCATCTGAATGAGCTGGGTAAACCAGGATCTCGTGGGCCAGAACGGAATGATGGCTATTACCAAGACCCGATCCTGACGGATTTTCATCAATACCCTCGGAATCATGGAAAAATGAGGGAAGATGTAAGCCAGTCCGAACCTCCATGGTATCGACAGAGCATCTATCGTCAGGGGGTTGTCCTCCCTGTATAGAGAACAGAACCTCTGTACCTTGGTGTTGAACCTGGTTGCCATGAGATCCACCTCCGGTAATCCCCATCTGAGGACTATCTGCTTAAAGATCTCCGGATGCAAAGACCACTCCATAGTCTGTAATCCGTGACTTAGACAATCTGCAATCATGTTGAGGGACCCTCGAATGTGGGTGGCAGATAGATGGGATAGGTTCAACTCTGCCCACCGTAGAATTACCCCGATCTCTGAAAGAAGGTGTAGGGATCTTGTACCCCCTCTTTGTTTATGTAAAGAATTGCAGTCATATTGTCTGACTGTACTCTCACCGCTTTGCCCCAGATCTGAGGGCCGAAGTGAAGGAGGGCTAGCCGTATAGCTTGCATCTTGCGGAGATTGGAGGAGAGACGCCGCTCCACGGGAGACCAAGTTCCCCGAACTGTGGAACCGTCTAGATGAGCGCCCCAGCCTACTAGGGACGTGTCTGTAGTCAATATGAGCCAAGATGGTTGGGTCATAGACTTCCCTACAGGGAGATGGAACCACCATCTCAGGGAATTCCGAGTTTGGGAGAATAGAGAGTATAGGGAATCTAGCCCCGTGGGGCTGCCGTCCCACCTGTTCAAAACTTCTGTTTGAAGAGGGCAGATTTGCCATAATGCCCAAGGGACTGTGTCCGAAGCCGCTGACATGAGCCCCAGCTCAGAGTCCGAATGGATACTCGTTGTGGATAAGAACCCAGGGTTCCGCAATCTCTTGGGTCCAAACCTCCTTGAAATGGGAAAGACGCCCCCCCCACGGGGATCTGGGGAGGGGGTACGGGAAAAGCCAGAGGTGTAACGGCAGGAACAGCAGGGGGAAACCAAGAGCCTCTGGGAGGCCCGTAGTCAGGAGGGATTGGCCTTCTTAGTGGGTCTGAGAGGGCGCCTCAAAGATCTTCGCTGCCCCCCCAGTTTCTACGGGAAGTAGACTGCTGGCCCTGTCTGCCCCCCCCCCCCCGATGCTGTCTGGAGCGTCCTCGAAAGGGCTGTTGAGGAAGACTCTTGCCCTTTTCATCGGAGAGGCCCTCCATGATTTTGTCCAGCTTGGAACCGAAAAGCCGGTCCGGCTCAAACGGAAGCCCACACAAATTCTATTTTGAGTCATTATCTGCTTTCCAAGGTTTCAGCCATAACGGTCTACAAGCTGTAGAGACTAAGCCCATGGTCTTGGCTGCGAGCTTTGGCTGAACTAGCGTAGTATCACATAGAAAGTCCATCGCCAGATTCACCCTTTTAAAGGCAGCCAGTATGTCATCACGGGATGCACTCTGATCCACGTCGGTCTGGATCTGATTCAGCTTATTCCTCAAAATGGACGACACTTCGGATGCCGCTATGCTGAAGCTGCTGCGACTGAATAGCCTCTTCTTAGTGTGCAATCCGCCCTTCTATCAAGAGGGTCTTGCAGACTCGACCCATCATCTGCAGGCACCAGAGTGCGTCTAGACAATTTGGCTATGGCCATGTCAACCCTGGAAATGGAACCCCCACGATTCCACCAAGGGTTTCGTCATCGGGAAATTCATCCTGAATTTGCGAGTCAAGACTGGTCCTTTCTCCGTTTTTTTCCATTCAGTACGCATGACTGAACGGAGGGTCTCATTTAGTGGCGTCGCTAGAGGGGGGCGAGGGGGGGCAATTGCCCCCCCTATGTTGTCCCTTGCCCCCCCGGGTGCCCCCCCGCTGATTCCCCAGAGTGAATACTAATGAGCGCTTCCATTATGGAAGCGCTCATTAGTACCGAAGGACCAGGAAGTGGTGAACGCTCTGTACTCACCACTTCCTGGTCCTCGGCTGTCGGCTGTGCAGGGCTGCGCACAGCGTAAGGTCGCTCTGTGACCTCACGCTGTGCGCGCCAGTTTAGAGCACAGTCGACTGAGGAGAAAATGGCAGGCGGCGTCCGTCCAGGAGCAGGAGAGGTAAGTGTTTTTATTTTTTATTTTATAGAAAATGTGGCTGCTGGGGGCATTATGGGGGCTAATTGGAGGCATATGGGGCATTTGGAGGCATATGGGGGCTAATTGGAGGCATATTTGGGGGCTAATTGGAGGCATATGGGGGCTAATTGGTGGCATATTTGGGGGATAATTGGTGGCATATTTGGGGGATAATTGGAGGCATATTTGGGGCTAATAGGAGGCATATGGGGCTAATAGGAGGCATATGGGGCTAATAGGAGGCATATGGGGCTAATAGGAGGCATATGGGGGCTAATTGGAGGCATATGGGGCTAATTGGAGGCATATGGGGCTAATAGGAGGCATATGGGGCTAATAGGAGGCATATGGGGCTAATATGAGGCATATGGGGGCTAATAGGAGGCATATGGGGGCTAATAGGAGGCATATGGGGGCTAATAGGAGGCATATGGGGGCTAATAGGAGGCATATGGGGGCTAATTGGAGGCATATGGGGGCTAATTGGAGGCATATGGGGGCTAATAGGAGGCATATGGGGGTTAATTGGAGGCATATGGGGCTAATTGGAGGCATATGGGGGCTAATAGGAGGCATATGGGGCTAATAGGAGGCATATGGGGCTAATAGGAGGCATATGGGGCTAATAGGAGGTATATGGGGGCTAATAGGAGGCATATGGGGGCTAATAGGAGGCATATGGGGCTAATAGGAGGCATATGGGGCTAATAGGAGGCATATGGGGGCTAATTGGAGGCATATGGGGGCTAATTGGAGGCATATGGGGTCTAATTGGAGGCATATGGGGCTAATAGGAGGCATATGGGGCTAATAGGAGGCATATGGGGGCTAATAGGAGGCATATGGGGGCTAATTGGAGGCATATGGGGGCTAATTGGAGGCATATGGGGGCTAATTGGAGGCATATGGGGGCTAATAGGAGGCATATGGGGGCTAATAGGAGGCATATGGGGCTAATAAGAGGCATAATGGGGCTAATAAGAGGCATAATGGGGGCTAATGAGGCATAAGGGCTGATATGGGGGCTAATGAGGCATAAGGGCTGATATGGGGGCTAATGAGGCATAAGGGCTGATATGGGGGCTAATGAGGCATAAGGGCTGATATGGGGGCTGATATGAGAGGCATAATGAGGGCTAATGAGAGGCATAATGTGTCATCCACAGATGCCCCCATAACAGTGTGTCTTCCACAGATCCACCATAACAGTGCGCCTGTGCACTGACGAGAGACAGAAAGAAGGGGAAAGAATCCGTGGAAGCAAGCAGAGGACGGCACTGCAGACGACTGAATAGCTTCTTTTGTAAGTAAATTGCTTTATTATAACTGTATCCCTGCATATCGCAATTCTCTCGTATTTTGTAATCTTATTGATATATACTTATTTTGTTTGTGCCCCCCCATTTTTGACTGTGGTATCTTTGTGCCCCCCCTATATATTGTTCCTAGAGTCGCCACTGGTCTCATTCGCCTTAAAAACACGCTGTGCCCGACCGGCGGGATCGGAGGACTCCCCAACGTCAACATCCTGGTCATCTGACCTGATGGACTTCAAAAGTTTTTGAGTTTTTTCTGGAGGGAAAAACATGAGGTTAATTGCTCTTCGTCAGAGGATGATGAACCCACAGAAAAGACAGCGGGTCTCTCGCTTGGTGCGGTGACCTCCATAGGGGTTTGGGAGGGTCCCGGCAACCTCTCATTCAACAGCTTGATTACCCCCTTGATTGAGTCATCCACATAACACCTAGCCCACTGATACATTTCCTGCATCTTGGGCTCAGTAGTGGTCCGGGAACGGCAGCTTTCACATCTTGAATACGGGCAGTTGACATCCAGGGGGGTATTACACTCAAAACAGGCCAAGTGCTTGCGTTTGGCGGTGGATTTCTTGCAGAGAAGACATGACTGCGAAAAAAAAAGAGTAGGATTAAAATCTTATTCAGCAATAAGAAAACAATACACCACCTTAAGAATAAGACCACCAAACTGGAACGAAGCTCCGAAGTTTCAGTATCACAAGGAGAACTAGAAAATTCTCTCTCAGTGCAATTGGGCTCTGGAGGCTTGCTTAAATAGCTGCGCAACCAGAGACTGAGTAAAGGCAACAGAGGGCTTATAAGGTGGCGTAAAGGCCACCCTAGGGTGGAACTATTGCTGGCCAATGAACCACAGTTAATGCAGCTGCCTGCTTTCCCTCCTATTTTTTATTTTATTTTTCCCCGGGGATGTCATTCCCCATTGAAACAGGGGATTTAATAATATCCCTGCCTAAACAGAAAATATATATCCAAAAGAAAATGAAAAAGGTCATCTAATCCCCCCCCCCCCCCTTACTAGCAGTTAGCGGAGGAGCCACACCGAAGTGACGTCGCTGGTGACGTCATCCAGGAAAGGCGGCGGCGAGTGTCCCGGAATCCTTCAGCTGGCGCCCGCAACAAGAGAGCGACTGGAGATCCCCTGGACAGGCAAAGATAAAGCAGGTTAGAGATAAGAAAACCTGCTAGAGAGGGCACCCCTCGCATGCCAGACAGGAGGAGGGGGGGGGGTGATAGAAGAAAAGGGCAATCGCAAAGCTCTAAAGATAAATAAATGCGAAGGGAAAGATATATGCCATATCCCCCCAATTCTTTGCTCCCCCAAACAAAAAGAAAAAAGGGGGAAGCTACACGCCAGTCCACCTGTCCAAAAGGACAGAAAAAAACACGGTAGTTCGATCCTTTTGAGGGAGTGGAAACTTTGTTATTGGTTCTTGGGCTCATTAAAAATTCTGCCGGTCCTACCAGTCCACAGGGGGAAGTTAACCCCGTCTGTGCTGCTGATAGGACGTAAGGGAATATGGTCTTCCTGGGATCCACTACTCTAGAATTGTGTTGAATATTCTCAGGCAGTCTTTGAAAAGTTTACTTTAAACATGCAGGAAATGCACTTCTATGCTAAAGTAGTCCCTTCTTCAAGATAATTATTTGCAAAATAATATAATAAACTGTAGTATTGTTGAAAAGATATATACCTCCTCTATTGTGTAAATGATTCAGAGTAATTACAGTCCAAGGGTTGAATTGAGAGATCAATTTGAACAAACAATAAACGTACTTCATCCACTCACAGCATGGAGATAGATTACCAGAATCCATTTATCATCAAGTCTATCCTGAAATGAACTTCTCTTTAATATCTCTGGTCTTTTGTTAAGGCTTTATCAATATCTCTATTTTATAGCCTCTGCCACAAACACTTTTTCATTTCCTCCTGGATTTGTATAAGGTCTTGTCTATCAGCTGCCATCTACAGAGAGCTGGAAGTGCAGAGTACAAGACCAAATGCCATTTTGGAAGGTTATAAACTCAAAGTCAGTAGAAACCAGAGATTAATCCTTAAAGGAGTTGTCCAATTTTTTTTATTATTATTTTAAAGAGACCATGTAACCAAAATGTATATTTTTTTAATTATGGTAAAAATAAGCACAGACCATTAATAGAAAAAAAAAAAATGAAATTAAATACTTATAATTATAGCAATTCTTACCTGACTCCCTTGTGAAGAGTTGCCGCCGAAGTTCCCGGCAAATCTGACTGACCAATTGCAGCATTTTTAGCCTGTTTGGCGGCAGGTTCAAATGTAAAAGTGCAGCTCCAATCTCCTCATCCTGCCGGAAAGAAGCTGCCACTCTATGTACCCCTGCAGCTCCCCAGTGTGTCCTTGAAGCTACTCAATGTTCTTCTGCAGTGCCCTTTAGGTTATACATGTAGGATGGCTGCGTGGCCTGCTGCAACAGCCAACATCGGGGCTGGCACAGAAGGCAGCCATTTAACGCCTTCCATGCTGCGGCCCGTAGTGACCACTGTATGGAAGGTGTTAACAGAGGGAGGGATCTCCGATCAGACTACTGCTCTACTGTGGCAGAATTTCAATGGTTAAGTGGTTAACCCCTTCCTGACCAGTCCCACAGTAGAGATATGGCAGTATCTGCACCCACCTGATCAGTGGCACAGACACGGCTGTCAATGATAACCCAGACCATGCTGTATATGCTGGCATCAGTGAATAGACCGTTGTCAGGGTATTAACCCCTTGAATTCCTCTGTAAAAGTTGTCCATGACATATATGGATTTTCCAGCTCCCTGTCCCCATCGGGTCCCCATACTGCAGTGTCTGAGAAGGCCTATGAGATAGAATCCCTAGGCTTGGTCTCATAGGCAGGCTGTCAGTGTATTACAGTATAATACACTAACAACCAATGCATTACAATACAGGATGCATATTTGTAATGCATTGTTGAGTGGACAAAAAAAAATTGTTTTCCATAATAAAAACAATAAACTTTCAATTAAAAAAAAACCTTTTCTATAATAAACACGCACACATAAAGTTGTAAAAATAAAAAAATAAAATTAAAAACATGCATATTAGGTATTGCCACATCCGCATTTCCTAAAATGGCTGCTGCATGTGTAAGGACATGGAGAAAAGAACTCTGGGAAGGAAGGATCACTCATAATGCCATGCATACAGCCAATCAGCAGCCAGCCAGCCCTGTGATGTCATAGCCCTATAAATAGCGGCAGCCATCTTAGATTCTGCCATTTGCCATTTACTTAGTGCAGGGAGAGACGTCTGCAGGCGCTAGGGACAGTGATAGGAAATACTTCATTGTGGTGAAAAAACGATTTATAAGTGCTGGGGAAGGATAGGAATGAATCATTCCACAGCATTTATGTAGAACAGGGTTCAGTAGGGGAGGTTACAGACTGGGTAATAGACAATCCTGTTACCCCTTGCTGCACTGACTGGGGATCAAAATTGCCATTATACAGCTCTGTCATTCCAGCGCACCATTCTTGTTATTGGGGTGCAAGTGCTGTTTGATACAGTCATTAACAAGGTTTATTACAAGGAAATATTTCTGCAGTATGTCTTATTTGCACTTGTGTGGTGCATTTATATTTTGTAAAGCCCTTTTTGCCCTGTATTAGTGGCAAAATAATATTTGTGTGCTCGGCCGAGCACGCGAGTATAATGGAAGTCAATGGGAGACAACCAGGCACCCCCTGCACTGAAGAGGGGAGGGTGCCTGGTCCATTGGAAAAGGTCAGAAAGTGACAGAAACACCACTGAAATGGATCGGGAACATCATGGAGACGATGTCTGGATGCATCTTGGACTCCCAGGTCGCTGCTGAATTATACACCGCTTTTACAGACTGACAAAAATATGCACAAAACCCCCCAAAAAAATCAATTTTACAGGATAGATTGTTAGGAAACATTCTTTCCTGTATATTCAATTGTATATAAAGTGCAAGTGCTGCAATTAAATTACAAGCAAGAGGCTCTCCGAAACAGCCTGTATATCACATAAAGCAGGGCCTCCTACACTAATAAAGCCTATGCACTAAGTGAAAGGGCTGCCAAAATTTACATGGAAAATGCACTCCAAAACACCATTTGTTACAAATAAAGGAGGGCATCATACACACCCTTGAAAAATTGAAAGATTAATGGCCTACTGGTGACCCTCAAAAACATGACCTACCATGGTGATCACAGGTAACAGGGAATCAGGGTTCGATGCCGGATAGGTAGCTTGAGAAAAGGATACCACATCCAAGGGAGGTCAATGGCTGAAATCTGATTGGCTGGAGAGGGTGGGTCAAGTTATAAAAGCAGAAAAATCCAAGGAAGGCAGCAGGTGTGCGGCAATTACAGACTCCCGACTTGGGGAGGTAGTGACGATAAATAACAATACAGGACTCTTAAGAGTAATACAAAATTACAGGGAATGTCACTGCAGTATTTTGGATAAGGAAATGTTATACAGGAGAGGCCCTGCTACCGCTTTGTTGACTCTATCAATTTTCAATGTTCTTTTATGTGCCTACCATGGTGATCACAGATAACGGGGAATCATAGTTCGATTTCGGAGAGGGAGCCTGATAAACGGCTACTACTTCAAAGCAAGGCAGCTTGAGTTGCGGGCCTGCATGTGAGCTGACCTTGTACAAGATTTAAGTCGCGGGCCTGCATGTGAGCTGAACCAGTAAAAGATAGGAGCTGAGGTGGAACTGACAAACCCAACTTGAATTTGATGGCTGCATTAATCTGCAGGTGACGGTGATACAGCTCCACAGATTGTTTCCATTTGCATCTTTTTAAGCAATCTGTGGCGTCAGTCTTTTATCCAGACTCAGTCATTGGGCCACTATGTGGCCTCCTCATGCTGCCATCTGCACACCATGTCACCTTGCCACTCATTTTTATCACAATGCTGCTGCTGATACTGCTTAAAAGGCCTTAAACTGATCACCAGGCCCACAATTTAATTAAGGGTTTGGAATTGATAAACCCAACTTGCTTTTGTGGGCTACATCAGTGGCATAGCTAGAATTGGCTGGGCCCCACAGCAAATTGAATGGGGCTGCATCCCAAAGAAATTTTCAAGCAACCCTTTCCTTTCATGCCACCCCCATTACTGTGGCTAGTAAAGATCGCTCTCTCAGACCAGGGCCGGCTGCTGTTCTATCAGTTTTATACACGGTCTATACTGTCACTGTATATAATTTAATTGTGTAATACTGTTGAGGGGGCCCTGACCAAATCCTTTAGTCCTCCTCCTCCTGGATGGGCCCCTTCTGGGTCAAGCCCCCAAAGCTACAGCTTCCCCTATAGCTACAGCCCTGGTCTGCATTAATCTGCAGGTGACGGTGATACAGCTCCAAAGATTGATTCCATCTGCATCTTTCTAAACAATCTGTGGCCTCAGTCTTTTATCCAGACTATGTGGCTACCTCATGCTACCATCTCCACACCATGTCACCTTGCCACTCATTTTTATCATCATGCTGCTGCTGCTTAAAAGGCCATAAACTGATCCCTGGGCACACAATCTAATGAAGGTTTTACACACAAAACCAAAAGAAAAAAACAGATTTTATTGGAAAAAAACATTCTTTCCTGTATATTTACTTGTATATAAAGTGCAGTTCCTGCCAAAAATTACAATGAAGAGGCATTCCGATACAACATGTATATCACATAAAGGAGGGCCTCATTCACATTGAGTTGCGGGCCTGCAGGTGAGCTGACCAAGTAAAAGATTTTAGGTGTGGACCTGCTGGTGAGCTGACCCTGTAAAACATTATATGTGATGTCCTGCTGCTAAGGCTACTTTCACACTTGCGCTTGATCAGATCCGTTCTGAACGGATCCGATCATATTAATGCAGACGGAGGCTCCGTTCAGTACGGATCCGTCTGCATTAATAACTTAGAAAAATTTCTAAGTGCGCAAGATGCCTGAGCGGATCTGTTCAGACTTTCAATGTAAAGTCAATGGGGGACGGATCCGCTTGAAGATTAAGCCATATGGTGTCATCTTCAAGCGGATCCGTTCCCATTGACTTACATTGTAAGTCTGAACGGATCCGCTCGCCTCCGCACGGCCAGGCGGACAGCTGAACGCTGCAAGCAGCGTTCAGCTGTCCGCCTGTCCGTGCGGAGGCGAGCGGAGCGGAGGCTGAACGCCGCCAGACTGATGCAGTCTGAGCGGATCCGCTCCATTCAGACTGCATCAGGGCTGGACGGAGGCGTTCGGGTCCGCTCGTGAGCTCCTTCAAACGGAGCTCACGAGCGGACCGACAAACGCTAGTGTGAAAGTAGCCTAAGCTGACCCTTTAAAAAATTAGGGGAGAAGCCCTGCTGCTGAACTGACCCTCTGAAACATTATGAGCAAGAGCCTGCTGCTGAACTGACCCTTTTGGAACATTATGGGTGAGGGCCTGCTGCTGAACTGACCTTGTAAAACATTATGGGTGAGGGCCTGCTGCAGTACTGACCCTCTAAAATATTATGGGCGAGGGCCTGCTGCTGAACTGAACCTCTAAAACATTATGGGCGAGGGCCTGCTGCTGAACTGACCCTCTAAAACATTATGGGGCGAGGGTCTGCTACTGAACTGACCCTCTAAAACATTATGGGCGACGGCCTGCTGCTGAACTGACCTTCTAAAACATTATGGGCGAGGGCCTGCTGCTGAACTGACCCTCTAAAACATTATGGATGAGGGGCTGCTGCTGAGCTGATCCTGTAAAACATTAGGAGAGAGGGCCTACTGCTGAGCTGACTGTCTAAAACATTAGGGGTGAGGGCCTGCTGCTGAGCTGACCCTCTAAAATATTAGGGGCAAGGGCCTGCTGCTGAGCTGATCCTCTAAAACATTATGGGTGAGGGCCTGCAGTTGAGCTGACCCTATTTAAAAAAATGGAGTCAAGGGAATATAGACAATCTAGATGAGGAGGACGAGAAAACAAGATTCAACCACATACTCTTTTTTTTGTGGTGGAAAAGGTGCATGGGAATACACTACAGTAGATTGAGTACATTATAAATGATAGATTGAAATTGCCTTTATGTTTATCATCAGCTCAGCTCTCCTCTGGTGGAGTTGAGAAGTCAAGGGCAATCCAGGCCTTGTTCATTTTTATCTGACTCAACATGTCAGCATTGCTAGAGGACAAGCGGATATGCTTATCTGTTATAATGCCACCAACAGCACTAAATAGACACTCAGACAAAACGCTGGTGGCAGGGCAGGCCAGCACCTCCAAGGCGTAGAGCGCAAGTTCGTGCCACATGTCCAGCATAGACACCCAGTAGTTGTAAGACACTGAGGGATCATTTAGGATGCTGACACAGTCTGCTATGTATTCCCTCACCATCTTCCAAAACGTTTTCCTCCTTGTACCACTAGGCCGCACTTCAGGGTGAGATTGCTGGCGGGGTGTCATGAAAGTGTCCCATGCCTTGGAGAGTGTTGCCCTGACTTTGTTGGAACTGCTGTCTGTTGCCCTTGTCTCCCATCCGCGGTTGCCTAAGGAAGTACAGACTCTGCCGCCGTAGTTGTTAGATGGAAAATTTTGGAGCAATTTTCCAACAATCTTCTGGTATTGCACCATTTTGCTCTTCCTCTCCACCACAGGAATGAGAGATGAGAAGTTCTCTTTGAAGCGGGGGTCGAGAAGGGTGAACACCCAGTAATCCGTGTTATCTAAAATGCGCATAACGCAAGGGTCGCTAAGGGCAGCCTAACATGAAGTCAGCCATGTGTGCCAGAGTAACAACAGGCAAGACGTCTATGTCGACATCAGGATAACTCTCCATCTCCTCATCCTCCTCCGCCTCTTCTTCCCATCCACGCTTGACAGATGGAATTAAAGTTCCATGGGTACTACCCTCTGAAGCAGAGGCAACTTTCTCCAGCTCCTCCTCCTCCTCTTCATTGTCCAATTGGCGCTGAGAAGAAGAACTGAGGGTGGGCTGGCTATCACCCTGTGTAATGTCCTCCCCCATTTCCTCGACTGCCACATTCAGAGCGTTGTCCTTAATTGTGAGTAGCGATCGTTTGAGTAGACACAGCAGTGGGATGGTTAAGCTGATAATATTGTTATTGCCACTAACCATCTGTGTGGATTCATCAAAGTTATTTAAAACCTCACAGAGGTCTGACATCAATGCCCACTCCTCGCTTGTAAATAGTGGCAGTTGACTCGAAAGGCAACGACCATGTTGCAGCTGGTATTCCACATCTTCCCTCTGCTCCTCACAAAGCCTGGCCAACATGTGGAATGTAAAGTTCCAGTGCATGCTCATGTCGCACAACAGTCGGTGAGCTGGAAGTCGCAAGCGCTGCTGCAGCGTTGACAGACCGGCTAAAGCTGTGGACGACTTGCGGAAATGGGGACACACGCGGCACGCCTTCTCTAGTAGCTCTGGCAAATTGGGGTAGGTTTTGATAAACCGCTGAACCACTAAGTTTAAGACGTGGGCTGCGTATGGGATGTGTGTCAGGTTTCTGAGCTCCAAAGCGACCACCAAGTTACGGACACTGTCAGACACAACCATGCCTGGTTGTAGGTTAAGTGGTCAGAGCAACAGCTCAGTTTGGTCCCTTGTACCCTGCCAAGGCTCTGCGGCGGTGCGCTGTTTGTTTCCTACACAGATCAACTTCAGCACGGCCTATAGACGCTTACCCACAGCAGTGATACACTGCTTTCAGCTATCGACTGATGGCTGACTGCTGCTGGAGGTGGAAGTGGAGGAGGAGGCGGCGGAGGAGGAGATGTGGGGGTCAGAGCCAGTAATATAGCTGCTGGTGGAGACCCTGATGGATGTAGGGCCCGCAATCCTGGGCGTGGGTAGCACCTGTGCCAGCCCAGGGTACGACTCACTCCCGGCCTCTACAACATTCACCCAGTGTGCAGTCAGGGAAATGTAGCATCCCTGGCCACCAGCACTTGTCCATGTGTCCTTGGTTAAGTGGACCTTCCCAGTAACTGCGTTGGTCAGGGCACGGGTGATGTTCTGGGACACATGCTGGTGTAAGGTGGGCACGGAACACTGTGGAAAATAGTGGCGGCTGGGGACTGCGTACTGAGGGACGGCTGCCAACATCAGGCTGTGGAAGGCCTCAGTGTCCACAAGCCTAAATGGCAACATTTCAAGGGACAGTAATTTTGAAAGTTGCTCATTTAGTGCTATGGCCTGTGGGTGGGTGGGTGGATATTTGTTCTTGCGTTCAAATGACTGTGTTATGGACATTTGGATGCTGTGCTGGGACAGGAAAGTGGATGTTGTTGCTGATGGTTCAGGCGAAGGTCCAGGTGCAGGGCGAGGGGCATTGAGGCCTGTTCCTTTGACAGGGGATTGGCCAGCAGTGCGTAACACAGGGGAAGACCCACAGACCCAGATTGTGGACCCGGGCATTCGGCCCACTTGTAGGGGGGTTGGATGCCATGGGGCGGATCATGTTGGTGGTGGTGACGTTGCTAGTTTTCATGCCCCGGCTTATTTTGGTACGGCACAAGTTGCAAACTACCACTCTCTTGTCGTCTGCACTCCCCCCCCCCTCCCCCCCCCCTTCCTCCTTCCTTTTTATGATGTCAACACTTAATAATCACAGTATTTATGCACATCAACATTGCACCTTAAATATATAAGATAGAATGTTATTATACTACCTGTTATTAGTGCCATAAATATTGCCGCCATACATGAATTCATTTTAAACTAGATATTAAATAATAGTTAAAATTAAATATTAATTTTAAAGAAATCTGCAATAGTAATGGTGGCTGCAGAATATTACCCATGATTATTCCAGTTTTTACCATCATGAATTGTCTCTATCTCCAGGCTGATATATTGTAGAGTCTCTAAATATGGATTACGCCATTATAACAAATTTTTTCCAATGTGCTTCCCTAATATGTCTCATACCATTGTATCAGTCGCCAATTCAGGCACGCATTGTATCTGACGAGAGCGGCACAGTGCGCATGACGGTCCTGCGGCCAGCAGGCTTCCCTCTGTCTCCAAGGAGATCCGGCGCCGGTGACGTCAGCCCGTGCCGTACGCGACACGTGGCTGCCCTTGCTGCCGTCGGACTCAGGAGACGGGCGGAAGCAGTTACAGCAGCGGCCGGAAGTGACGTGTCATGCGCCAGCGCTGCCCTTCTCGTCATAGTCCGCACACGTGATTCTAAACGCCCCCATTCATTGGACAACATTCATTAATATAAACTGGTCATCTAGCCCCATTAATTCACTCCTCCTGAGGACGCAGAATGGCGAAACGTACGTCGGGGAGATCCAGAGCCTTTACCTGACCCCTCTAGACTGGTTCCACATTTCATCAAACGGTTAGTAGCTTCAGACTTCAGCTCCACAAATCAGCATAATGCTCACTGCTTAGGTGATAGTCTCTTTAACCACTTCAGCCCCGCTAGGTGAAACCCCCTTCATGACCAGAGCACTTTTTACACTCCGACACTACACTACTTTCACCGTTTATCGCTCGGTCATGCAACTTACCACCCAAATGAATTTTACCTCCTTTTCTTCTCACTAATGGAGCTTTCATTTGGTGGTATTTCATTGCTGCTGGCATTTTTACTTTTTTTGTTATTAATCAAAATGTAACGATTTTTTTGCAAAAAAATGACATTTTTCACTTTCAGCTGTAAAATTTTGCAAAAAAAACGACATCCATATATAAATTTTTCACCAAATTTATTGTTCTACATGTCTTTGATAAAAAAAAAATGTTTGGGCAAAAAAAAAAATGGTTTGGGTAAAAGTTATAGCATTTACAAACTATGGTACAAAAATGTGAATTTCCGCTTTTTGAAACAGCTCTGACTTTCTGAGCACCTGCCATGTTTCCTGAGGTTCTACAATGCCCAAACAGTATAACTACCCCACAAATGACCCCATTTCGGAAAGTAGACACCCTAAGGTATTCGCTGATGGGCATAGTGAGTTCATAGAACTTTTTATTTTTTGTCACAAGTTAGCGGAAAATGATGATTAATTATTTTTTGTTTTCTTACAAAGTCTCATATTCCACTAACTTGCGACAAAAAAATAAAAATTTTAGGAACTCACCATGCCCCTCACAGAATACCTTGGGGTGTCTTCTTTCCAAAATGGGGTCACTTGTGGGGTAGTTATACTGCCCTGGCAATTTAGGGGCCCAAATGTGTGAGAAGTACCTTGCAATCAAAATGTGTAAAAAATGACCGGTGAAATCCAAAAGGTGCACTTTGGAATATGCGCCCCTTTGCCCACCTTGGCAGCAAAAAAGTGTGACACATCTGGTATCGCCGTACTCAGGAGAAGTTGGGGAATGTGTTTTGGGGGGTCATTTTACATATACCCATGCTGGATGAGAGAAATATCTTGGCAAAAGACAACTTTTCCCATTTTTTTATACAAAGTTGGCATTTGACCAAGATATTTTTCTCACCCAGCATGGGTATATGTAAAATGACACCCCAAAACACATTCCCCAACTTCTCCTGAGTACGGCGATACCAGATGTGTCACACTTTTTTGCTGCCAAGGTGGGCAAAGGGGCGCATATTCCAAAGTGCACCTTTTGGATTTCACCGGTCATTTTTTACACATTTTGATTGCAAGGTACTTCTCACACATTTGGGCCCCTAAATTGCCAGGGCAGTATAACTACCCCACAAGTGACCCCATTTTGGAAAGAAGACACCCCAAGGTATTCCGTGAGGGGCATGGCGAGTTCCTAGAATTTTTTATTTTTTGTCACAAGTTAGCGGAAAATGATGATTTTTTTTTTTTTCTCTTTTTTCCTTACAAAGTCTCATATTCCACTAACTTGCGACAAAAAATAAAAAATTCTAGGAACTCGCCGTGCCCCTCACGGAATACCTTGGGGTGTCTTCTTTCCAAAATGGGGTCACTTGTGGCGTAGTTATACTGCCCTGGCAATTTAGGGGCCCATATGTGTGAGAAGTACTTTGCAATCAAAATCTGTAAAAAATGACCGGTGAAATCCGAAAGGTGCACTTTGGAATATGTGCCCCTTTGCCCACCTTGGCATCAAAATAGTGTCTCACATCTGGTATCGACGTACTCAGGAGAAGTTGGGGAATGTGTTTTGGGCTGTCATTTTACATATACCCATGCTGGGTGAGAGAAATATCTTGGCAAAAGACAACTTTTCCCATTTTTTTATACAAAGTTGGCATTTGACCAAGATATTTTTCTCACCCAGCATGGGTATATGTAAAATGACACCCCAAAACACATTGCCCAACTTCTCCTGAGTACGGCGATACCAGATGTGTCACACTTTTTTGCTGCCAAGGTGGGCAAAGGGGCACATATTCCAAAGTGCACCTTTCGGATTTTGCAGGGCATTTTTTACACATTTTGATTGCAAAGTTCTTCTCACACATTTGGGCCCCTAAATTGCCAGGGCAGTATAACTACCCCACAAGTGACCCCATTTTGGAAAGAAGACACCCCAAGGTATTCCGTGAGGGGCATGGCGAGTTCCTAGAATTTTTAATTTTTTGTCGCAAGTTAGTGGAATATGAGACTTTGTAAGGAAAAAAGAAAAAAAAAGAAAAATCATCATTTTCCGCTAAATTGTGACAAAAAATAAAAAATTCTAGGAACTCGCCGTGCCCCCCACGGAATACCTTGGGGTGTCTTCTTTCCAAAATGGGGTCACTTGTGGCATAGTTATACTGCCCTGGCAATTTAGGGGCCCAAATGTGTAAGAAGTACCTTGCAATCAAAATGTGTAAAAAATGGCCTGCGAAATCCGAAAGGTGCCCCTTTGCCCACCTTGGCTGCAAAAAAGTGTCACACATGTGGTATCGCCGTACTCAGGAGAAGTTGGGCAATGTGTTTTGGGGGGTCATTTTACATATACCCATGCTGGGTGAGAGAAATATCTTGGCAAAAGACAACTTTTCCCATTTTTTTATACAAAGTTGGCATTTGACCAAGATATTTTTCTCACCCAGCATGGGTATATGTAAAATGACACCCCAAAACACATTCCCCAACTTCTCCTGAGTACGGCGATACCACATGTGTGACACTTTTTTGCAGCCTAGATGCGCAAAGGGGCCCAAATTCCTTTTAGGAGGGCATTTTTAGACATTTGGATCCCAGACTTCTTCTCACGCTTTAGGGCCCCTAAAAATCCAGGGCAGTATAAATACCCCACATGTGACCCCACTTTGGAAAGAAGACACCCCAAGGTATTCAATGAGGGGCCTGGCGAGTTCCTAGAATTTTTTTTTTTTTTGCATAAGTTAGCGGATATTGATTTTTTTTTGTTTTTTTCTCTCACAAAGTCTCACTTTCCGCTAACTTAGGACAAAAATTTCAATCTTTCATGGACTCAATATGCCCCTCACGGAATACCTTGCGGTGTCTTCTTTCCGAAATGGGGTCACATGTGGGGTATTTATACTGCCCTGGCTTTTTAGGGGCCCTAAAGCGTGAGAAGAAGTCTGGAATATAAATGTCTAAAAATGTTTACGCATTTGGATTCCGTGAGGGGTATGGTGCGTCCATGTGAGATTTTATTTTTTGACACAAGTTAGTGGAATATGAGACTTTGTAAGAAAAAACAAAAACAAAAACAAACAAAAAATTTCCGCTAACTTGTGCCAAAAAAAAATGGCTGAATGGAGCCTCACCAGGGGGGGAGTGATCAATGACAGGGGGGTGATCAATGACAGGGGGGTGATCACCCATATAGACTCCCTGATCACCCCCCTGTCATTGATCACCCCCCCTGTAAGGCTCCATTCAGACACCCGCATGATTTTTTACGGATCCATGGATACATGGATCGGATCCACAGAACGCATGCGGACGTCTGAATGGAGCCTTACAGGGGGGTTATCAATGACAGGGGGTGATCAGGGTAATCAGGGTGATCACCCCCCTGTCACTGATCACCCCCCCTGTAAGGCTCCATTCAGACATCCGCATGATTTTTTACGGATCCATGGATACATGGATCGGATCCACAGAACGCATGCGGACGTCTGAATGGAGCCTTACAGGGGGGTTATCAATGACAGGGGGTGATCAGGGTAATCACCCCCCTGTCACTGATCACCCCCCCTGTAAGGCTCCATTCAGACATCCGCATGATTTTTTACGGATACATGGATACATGGATCGGATCCACAAAACGCATGCGGATGTCTGAATGGAGCCTTACAGGGGGGTTATCAATGACAGGGGGTGATCAGGGTAATCACCCCCCTGTCACTGATCACCCCCCCTGTAAGGCTCCATTCAGACATCCGCATGATTTTTTACGGATCCATGGATACATGGATCGGATCCACAAAACGCATGCGGATGTCTGAATGGAGCCTTACAGGGGGGTTATCAATGACAGGGGGTGATCAGGGTAATCAGGGTGATCACCCCCCTGTCACTGATCACCCCCCCTGTAAGGCTCCATTCAGACATCCGCATGATTTTTTACGGATCCATGGATACATGGATCGGATCCACAAAATGCATGCGGACGTCTGAATGGAGCCTTACAGGGGGGTTATCAATGACAGGGGGTGATCAGGGTAATCAGGGTGATCACCCCCCTGTCACTGATCACCCCCCCTGTAAGGCTCCATTCAGACGTCCGCATGATTTTTTACGGATCCATGGATACATGTATCGGATCCACAGAACGCATGCGGACGTCTGAATGGAGCCTTACAGGGGGGTTATCAATGACAGGGGGTGATCAGGGTAATCAGGGTGATCACCCCCCTGTCACTGATCACCCCCCCTGTAAGGCTCCATTCAGACATCCGCATGATTTTTTACGGATCCATGGATACATGGATCGGATCCACAAAACGCATGCGGACGTCTGAATGGAGCCTTACAGGGGGGTTATCAATGACAGGGGGTGATCAGGGTAATCACCCCCCTGTCACTGACCACCCCCCCTGTAAGGCTCCATTCAGACATCCGCATGATTTTTTACGGATCCATGGATACATGGATCGGATCCACAAAATGCATGCGGACGTCTGAATGGAGCCTTACAGGGGGGTTATCAATGACAGGGGGTGATCAGGGTAATCAGGGTGATCACCCCCCTGTCACTGACCACCCCCCCTGTAAGGCTCCATTCAGACATCCGCATGATTTTTTACGGATCCATGGATACATGGATCGGATCCACAAAATGCATGCGGACGTCTGAATGGAGCCTTACAGGGGGGTTATCAATGACAGGGGGTGATCAGGGTAATCAGGGTGATCACCCCCCTGTCACTGATCACCCCCCCTGTAAGGCTCCATTCAGACATCCGCATGATTTTTTACGGATCCATGGATACATGGATCGGATCCACAAAACGCATGCGGACGTCTGAATGGAGCCTTACAGGGGGGTTATCAATGACAGGGGGGTGATCAGGGAGTGTATATGGGTGATCACCCGCCTGTCATTGATCACCCCCTGTAAGGCTCCATTCAGACGTCCGCATGTGTTTTGCGGATCCGATCCATGTATCCATGGATCCGTAAAAATCATGCGGACGTCTGAATGGTGCCTTACAGGGGGGTGATCAATGACGGGGGTGATCAATGACAGGGGGTGATCAGGGAGTGTATATGGGTGATCACCCGCCTGTCATTGATCACCCCCCTGTAAGGCTCCATTCAGACGTCCGTATGCTTTTTGCGGATCCGATCCATGTATCCGTGGATCCGTAAAAATCATACGGACGTCTGAACGGAGCCTGACAGGGGGGTGATCAATGACAGGGCGGTGATCAATGACAGGGGGGTGATCAGGGAGTTTATATGGGGTGATCAGGGGTTTATAAGGGGTTAATAAGTGACCGGGGGGGGGGGGTGTAGTGTAGTGTAGTGTGGTGTTTGGTGCGACTGTACTGACCTACCTGAGTCCTCTGGTGGTCGATCCTAACAAAAGGGACCACCAGAGGACCAGGTAGGAGGTATATTAGACGCTGTTATGAAAACAGCGTCTAATATACCTGTTAGGGGTTAAAAAATTCGGATCTCCAGCCTGCCAGCGAGCGATCGCCGCTGGCAGGCTGGAGATCCACTCGCTTACCTTCCGTTCCTGTGAGCGCGCGCGCCTGTGTGCGCGCGTTCACAGGAAATCCCGGCCCTCGCGAGATGACGCGTATATGCGTCGTCGTGCGCAGGGCTGCCACCTCCGGACCGCACATCTGCGTTAGGCGGTCCGGAGGTGGTTAATATAGTAATATGGGTGTTTGCTCCTAGTATAATGTTCCTAGTGCACCCCAGATACATATCTTTACTGAGTCCACCATTGTGCAGTGTTTAGACCTAGATGATCCCTTTCCATGAGAATAGTCATACTTTATAAAAAGGCTCTTTAGCTATTAGCTAGCTTCACTTTAATGGCTTGATACTACTTTTACAATAAATTGTTATAAGTGATGTAATCATGTTCATACTTTGATTTTCTAATAAAGACAATATATATTTTAAAACCATATGGGATCCTTTGTACTCATTAATTTAGGGTTTCATATATTTTAGATTCATTACACACCAACTGAAGTAGTTCAAGCCTTTTATTGTTTTAATATTGATGATTTTGGCATACAGCTCATGAAAACCCAAAATTCCTATCTAAAAAAATTTGCATATCATGAAAAGGTTCTCTAAACGAGCTATTAACCTAATCATCTGAATCAACTAATTACTCTAAATACCTGCAAAAGATTCCTGAGGCTTTTAAAAACTCCCAGCCTGGTTAATTACTCAAAACCGCAATCATGGGTAAGATTGCCGACCTGAATGCTGTCCAGAAGGCCATCATTGACACCCTCAAGCAAGAGGGTAAGACACAGAAAGAAATTTCTGAACTAATAGGCTGTTCTCAGAGTGCTGTATCAAGGCACCTCAGTTGGAAGTCTGTGGGAAGGAAAAAGTGTGGCAGAAAACGCTGCACAACGAGAAGAGGTGACCGGACCCTGAGGAAGATTGTGGAGCAGGACCGATTCCAGACCTTGGGGGACCTGCGGAAGCAGTGGACTGAGTCTGGAGTAGAAACATCCAGAGCCACAGTGTACAGGGATTGTGCAGGAAATTGGCTACAGGTGCCGCATTCCCCAGGTCAAGCCACTTTTGAACCAGAAACAGCGGCAGAAGCGCCTGACCTGGGCTACAGAGAAGCAGCACTGGACTGTTGCACGTCATTCGGAAATCAAGGTGCCAGAGTCTGGAGGAAGACTGGGGAGAGGGAAATGCCAAAATGCCTGAAGTCCAGTGTCAAGTACCCACAGTCAGTGATGGTCTGGGGTGCCATGTCAGCTGCTGGTGTTGGTCCACTGTGTTTTATCAAGGGCAGGGTCAATGCAGCTAGCTATCAGGAGATTTTGGAGCACTTCATGCTTCCATCTGATGAAAAGCTTTATGGAGATGAAGATTTCATTTTTCAGCACGACCTGGCACCTGCTCACAGTGCCAAAATCACTGGTAAATGGTTTACTGACCATGGTATTACTGTGCTCAATTGGCCTGCCAACTCTCCTGACCTGAACCCCATAGAGAATCTGTGGGATATTGGGAAGAGAAAGTTGAGAGACGCAAGACCCAACACTCTAGATGAGCTTAAGGCCGCTATCGAAGCATCCTGGGCCTCCATAACACCTCAGCAGTGCCACAGGCTGATTGCCTCCATGCCACGCCGCATTGAAGCAGTCATTTCTGCAAAAGTATTCCCGACCAAGTATTGAGTGCATAACTAAACATAATTATTTGAAGGTTGACTTTTTTTGTATTAAAAACACTTTTCTTTTATTGGTCGGATGAAATATGCTAATTTTTTGAGATAGGAAATTTGGGTTTTCATGAGCTGTATGCCAAAATCATCAATATTAAAACAATAAAAGTCTTGAACTACTTCAGTTGGTGTGTAATAAATCTAAAATATATGAAAGTCTAATGTTTATCAGTACATTACAGAAAATAATGAACTTTATCACAATATGCAATTTTTTTTAGAAGGACCTGTATATGCCAAAGAAACACACAGAATATGGACACTAGATTAGGCCCAGATTTTGGGAATTTGCCCTAAAGATACAGTTTTCTGATGCAGGACAGTATATGCCACAGAAACACACAGAATATGGACACTATTTTAGGCCCAGATTATTGGAATCTGCGGTACAGACACAGTTTTCTGATGTAGTTTATATTTATATTTTTCACTATATCTGGCCTTGATAACCACAAAATGTATTGAAGCGCAGATCACACAATTCATGGATTGCACCGTTGACAGCAAAAATGTGGATAGATTATGGGGAAAAAAATTGTGTTTTCTGTATTAATTTTTTTCCCTATATCTGACACTGACAACCACACAAGGTATTGCAGAGCAGATCTGACAACTCCCGGATGACACCGTTTTTAGCCAAAAATGTGGATAGATTAGGGGAAAAAAATAGTTTTCACTAATATTCATCCTGTCTCTGCCCCTGACACACAAAAGGTATTGTACAGATGTCACAAGTCACTGCAGACACCCTCTATATAGAAATAGTATAATATTTTGCAAAGTATGTAAAAAAAAAATTGAGTACTACTTTGCTAAAATTAATTGCTGCCAACCACACACAATAGTGCTTAAAAGGACTTCTGGGTTTTTTAAACGTTATTCACTTGAATAAAATACGATCACAAACTCCCTACACTATCAGTCCCTTCCTAAGTGCATCTCTCCCTGACTCGCAATGAGCCGAATCCACGTCATCGGATGCTATATAGCACCCGATGACATGTTCCAGCCAGCCAATCACTGTAATGCCAGCAGTCAACATGGCTACTGGCATTACAGTGATGGCAGTACTTACCTGCACGTTTATTGGCTGCTTAGCAGCTGCAAAATGTGCAGGGAGGAGACTCGAGCATGGCGCTCAAGCAAATGTGGTACTCGGCGGGGGTGTACCGCCATGTACCGAGCATAGCGATGCTTGAGCCGGACAAGTATTTGGCCGAGCATGCTTGCTCATCACTAGTGTTTTTATCTGCTCCGTCTGCATTCGATCTCCACAACACAAAACATGACAGGAGAGCCTCTGCTCTGGAGTCCAAGTCCAGTTACTTAAGGTCAGGAGTTCCATCAGAATTGTGCGTAACATTATTGCTCGCTGTGCAAAGCCATAACAAAAGGACTCTGTAGGCAAAAGAAAAATATGTTTGTCATTCAGCGTTGCACTTCTATGTTGAAAAGCCTTGTGTACTGTAAAAGTTGAAAAAATGAAGGGCCCACTTGCCGTTCAGAGGTGCTGTTATATGTGGTAAAGCTCTTTTTTTCTGGAAAATTCATGGGTGATTGTACCCCTCTTTTTGTGGTATGGACCAAAATACTTAGTGGTGATTTTCTTTTATTTCAAAGCAAACTCCACTAATCTCTGGTGAAGTCAATGTCTCCAACTATGCCCCTTGCACTATTTACACCAAATACTGTACATTATTTCCATGTACAGATCCAAGAATTATGTTGGAGGCATGTAGTGTATGCAAGCCATGTGCAACCCCTCTCATCACTCTCACGCTGTTCTGCACCTGGTTTGCTTGGGCGAACGGAGTCACACAGGGGAGGAACTGCTCAGTTTCCTTCAGCCAGAAATTGAATCCTGGCTTTCTCCGTGACAACTAAAAATCAGAACCACTGTGACCGGCAACGGGAAGAACATGGTGTCGGTGCTGCGTCAAGGCGGGCTGACCCATGTGCCCTACATGGCACACGTGTACAATCTGGTTGTCAAGCGGTTCCTGAAGTCTTCCACCCATCTTCAAGACATTCTAAAAATGGCCAGGAAGCTTTACATGCACTTCAGCCACTTGTACACTGCAAAGCACACCCTCCTTGAGCTGCAGCAGCAGAAAAGCATCCCCCCAACATAGGCTGATAAGCAACATTTCCACCTGTTGGAATTCCACCCTCCATATGTTGGACCGACTAAGCCAGGCATGTCCAAACTGCGGCCCTCCAGCTGTTGCAAAACCACAACTACCAGCATGCCCTAATAGCTGTAAGCTATCCAGGCATGCTGGGAGTTGTAGTTTTGCAACAGCTGGAGGGCCGCAACTTGGACATGCCTGGACAAAGCGAACAGAGAAAGGCTATCAATGACTTCTTGAGGATCCAAGCGGACAAGAGTAGTTCCCTGTGAAACCTCGATGTCAGCCAGTGGCAGCCCATGCGTGACACCTGCCATTTGCTTAGGCCCTTTGAGGAGGTAACGTTATTTGTCAGTCGCCAGGACTACGAAATGAACAATGCCATTCCACTGCTTCATGTACTGGAACAGATGATGGTAAATCTGGCTGGTCAGGGGACTGGAGACGTGGCACCTAGAAAGATGGCGGCAGAGTTTGATACATTTGTCTGTCAAGATCTTTGTTTACAGTCAGTGAAAGGGAACGTCATTTATCAGAAGGATATGCAAACACCAACTGATGGGGTGTTAACCCCCAGAAGTAGGTCACCGGCAAGAAAGAGCAGTCATTTTCAAAGCCTGAGGTATCTTCCCGGAAGCTTGACTACTGTATGTCAACGGTCTGCATTACAAAGCTCGCCTAAAATAAAAATCCCAAAGTAAACCCTTATGGAGGAAACTCTTGATCCGGCACAGGCTGTTTTTCTTTTTCAAAAACAATGGACTCTGTATAGCGTGACACCGATGTATAATTTATCATACACCAAACTGAAAGAGTATTCCAAGCACCTGTCTGCCCACATAGCTGCCGAGAAGCAGAAGGGTTTTTCCATTGAAGTGGGCGCATAGCTGAACCTAAAAGCCAAATTTTCCTGTTTGCCTGGACTCAAAGGAAAGGACAGAGATCCACTGGCTATGCTCATACAGATTTCATCCAAGCCTCCACTCACCAAGTCAAGCACAGAGGACCAGATTGTGTGGATAAATTAGTTTTGTGGGACGTACACAGAGGACGATCTATGGGAGTTGTTACCAAAGACATTTACTTGCCTCCCACTCTTCCTGTATAACGGCTTCGAGGAGCCCATGGCTATCATAGTGACATAGTTCCAAAGAAACTTTGACTGTTGTTTCGGTAATCTGCTGATCAGTTCTCAGAACCTCATGTGGCTAGAAGCGATGTGGACCGGGTATGACATGTCTGGATCAGTGTCGGCCACAAAGCTTGTTTTCTCTGTGCCCGCCGAACCTCGCATGGAAATTTTTTATGCCATCCAAGCAGAGGACTTCAAGAATTTATAGAATGACATTCAGAAATCAAAGGATGAGGTTATGTTGTAGGAAGTGGACAATTTATTCCAATGTCTTTACTCGCAGTTCTCAGACACTTTAGTATCACTTATCAGCAACCCAGCTCGTCGAGGTGATGGCGTCTGTGGCATCAGCGGATTGTGAAGAAAAATTGAAGTTCCTCAGTAAGGACTACCTAATCCGAGTGCTGGGATTCATCACAGAGCTGGCCATCAATAACATCCAGTTATGAACACAAAGACTACTTTCATCTCAGACCTTGTCCTCAATGTTCGGGACCCCCCGGACGTCTTATATGTCTTAGACATGATCCCTGCAGTGCTTACTACTACTGATGAGCGGCAAGGGGCTATATTCGAATTTGCAATATTTCATAAATATTTGGGCGAATATTCATCATATATTCGCAAATTCACTTTTGCTACATTTCCCAAGCTGCTAGCAGTTTCCTGAGACTGGAGAAAATGCTTGGCACGGCAGAACATTAAAAATGGCTTTATATGCAGTTAGGGTGCTTCAAAATCGACACTAACGATCCAAATATTTTGGCATAATATTTGAAAATTCACATTTTACCAGGTCGGCATGCATGTATGAATAGCAGAACCTATCACATTAGCTAACACACTGCACTGCAACAGCTACACTATATCAGATTATAACCTACAATAACTATCTGTATTATATATATATATATATATATATATATATATATGTAGTGTCCTACTAGGTAAATGTGGGCACTACACAAGGGTCAATGTGGCCACGTGATTTCATTGTATTTTATATGATGTTTGTATGTGTTTCTCCTGTGTATCAGGCCTTTTAGGGTGTAATTCCTCCTCCTAGACAGTAGAGGGAACCCCTAGTATTTATAGTCAGGCCCAGACAGGAAAGAGTCTAGCCTGCCTGAGGTTCCTGAGTAAAGTAAGCTCAGAAGTTGCCCACCAGGAGAAAGGTTTGCCTCCTGAGGAACAACAGAGCAGAGCAGAGCCAGTCTTCCAGCCAGACAAGAGAGCTGAAGGGCATAAGGATTCATTTGAAAGCAAAGACATATACCTGAGGAAGTTTCCCTAACCAAGGATAAAGCCAACAATAGGGCATACGGGCCTTGGGATGAAGACAGACAGGATTTCTGAGGAAAATTGCAGCCTGATCTGTAAGTGTGTTAACCCTCTGAGTATCTTGCAAGAACATTGTTGCTTGCCATTTGTATAAGCCTGCTTGTGACTGCTGCTGACATATGGAACTGTACAAAAGACTGTAAATAGTTGATGTTTCCAGTAAAGGAAGTTTTGGTTCACCATAACAACGTGTTCCTCAATTATTCCTATCATAAATCGGTGTGCCACCGTTACCGGAACTGGCATCACAAATCTTAAAGGGACCTTGCCCCCGGCACTTTAAACCTGCAACATCCAGGGCACCTCACCTACCACTGGACTGGTCCCTATACACAGAAATTGCCACAGAGGATCCAAGTGCAAGCCTCTCCATCACTGCTGTACGTCTGCCCAGGGTCTCCCATAAACTGTGAGTAACCAAGAGCAACCCTCGTTTGCCTATTAACCGTGATCTCACCATCGCAATACCCTGCAGGGCTGTGTACTGCATATACAGTATATGAGCAATCTAACTATTGTAGTGTGGAAAGCACAGATCACAGCAATGACACTGCTGTCTCTCTCCGAACAGTAGAAAATGGCTGCTGGGGAGGTTCTTATATAGTAAGGGGTAGGAAGCTTTCCTATTGGTTAATAGGAATGTTGCTAAGCTCAGACAAAGACATTGCAGCCTTCTCATTGGCTCACAAGCAAGAAGGGAGGTTACTGATAATAAAACTGAAACGTTTGGGTTTGTACCGAACTTTAGAATTTTTGGACCCCGGACCCGAACATTTCAGTAAAAGTTTGGGTTCCGTGTTCGGCGATTTCTTGGCGCTTTTTGAAAGGCTGCAGAGCAGCCAATCAACAAGCGTTTAACTCTGTGCCCTTAGAAACCATTGAAGCCTACTAATGGCATGGCTGTGCTTGGCCAGTGCAGCATGTCACCCAGCCTCTATATAAGCTGGAGTCACGTAGAGTTTCACGTCACTCTGCTGTTACTATTGTAGGGAGAGGATGCTGCTGCTGTGAGGGAGAGAAACGGAAATAAACTTTAATCAGAGCAGCAATTGAATTCAGCGATCTACATAGATTTAGTTGTGTGGGTGCAGTGCACAATCTTTTTACCCTGCCCTGAGCCCAGTGACAGAGAAAAATAACTTTTATCCATCTGTTAGTTAGGTGGGCAGCAGGCGGACATTTTATGCAACATATCGGTTTAAAAAAAAAAACAATTTTTGTCAATATCCTACATCTGACTAATTTGCAGCATTAGTCAGCGTGCAATTTAAGATAGAAATACAGCTATAATGTTCTGGGTTTTAAAAGACACCCTTTTTGGGCAAAATACTAAATTTTACAGCCCTTGTTGCATCTGTACGTGTAAAATTCAAGTGTTTTATATTACTGTCATATTCTGTTAGTAAAAAAAACACCCAAATACTCAATTTTACAGCCCTGGCCGCTAGCACATCCGCAATACCCAGTCCCCATAGCTCTGTGTGGTTTTATTGTGTAAAAAAACAACAACGATTTGATACATATGGAAATTAACCTGAGATGAGTCAGAGTTTGAAAATATGACTCTTCTCTGGTCACACAAGTAAGATATGACTCTTTTATGTTAATTTGCATAAAAGGCTGGAAGTACAAAAATGCATAATACTTATTGAATTTGTCTGCAAATTAAATTAAAAGTGCAATTTATATGTTTAGCGTAACACTGTACACAATGAAAATTTAGAAACGCTCAGTGAGGGTAGCATAGTAGAGGTGACAGGTTCCCTTTAATAGTGCAGCATTTGCTGCATCTGTGATTGCTAAAAACAAGCTTGAGATACTTGAAAAAGTATTGCAGATAAAAAAACACCAATTTTTGCAATACCCTCGAACTGGGGCCTCTGCCGCATTATTTAGTGTGCAATTTAAGCTAGAAATACAGCTATAATTTTCTGGGTTTAAAAAAAATAACATTTTGGGCAAAATACCTTATTTGTGGCCTTGTCTGCATCTGTCAATTTGAAATTCAAGCGTTATGTGGACAAGCTCACGTTCATTAAAATGAACCAGGCATGGATCCCACAGGACTTGCCCGTACCTTGTGCAGAATAGACATGTATAACGGCCTTAACCAGCCATTGTTATAGTACTGCACAATTGCTCATTCTTGTATTTTGGATATTTCACACTCTTTTGGAGTGTGCCCTAATAAAAAATTATAAATATTATCAAAAACCAATGTTGGCTACCTTGTCCTCCTCCAAAGCTGCTGTTACATTTTAGGGTGAAATTCAGCAATTTTTGGGTGTGATATACCACTGCTATACCTTGTAGACAAGGGGGAAAAAAAACACTAATTTGTCTGTTACATTTCCGGGTGAAATTCAGCAATTGTTGGGTGTGATATACCACTGCTATAAACTAGTAGACATGTAAAACAAAAAGTACTAATTTGTCTGTTACATTTTCGGCTTAAATTCACCAATTTTTGGCTGTGATAGACCCCTGCTCTACCTAGTAGGCAGGTTAATAAATTTCACTAATATTTCTGTTACATTCTTGGGTTGACATTTTACAATTTTTTGCATAGGTGGCACGGACCAAATTTTTTTAAAATAATTTGTTCCATTGGTGGGTGACATTAACCCATTTCTGGCAATGGAAAAACCCTGCTCTGCATAGGTGACAGGGACTAAAATTTCTAAAAAATCATCTTTAATTGGCCATTTCATTTGATCCTTCTGCTTTAATAACTTGTCCCACATTTCCGCTTCATCCCATTGCAGCCATTGAACTCCCTTGGATGAGGTCTTCCTTTCTCACGCTCCCTCTCCGGCGTGGAACCCTGATTCTCTGATAACCATGATCAACATGGTAGGCTCAGAAAAGAACATTGAAAGTTGATAGAGAAGATATCCAAATGGATGGTGGACATCACAGGGAAATTCAATCAGGCAGAAGGGCCTCTCCTGGCTAATGTTTCCAAATCCAAAATACCCCAGTGACATTACCTATAATTTTTTATTAATCATTCCAATAACAGGGCATCTTAAGAGTCCTGTATTGTTATTTATTGTCTCTACCTCCCCAAGTCGGGAGTGGGTAATTGCTGCATGCCCCCTCCCTAACTTGGAAGCTTATGATTCAAAGCTTTGTCCCACATTTCCGCTCAATTACATTTAATTTCATCCACTGACCTCCCTTGGATGTGGTATCCCTCTCTCAGGCTCCCTCTCCGGCCTGGAACCCTGATTCCCCGCCACCCGTGATTACCATGGTAGGTGCATAAAAGAACATTGACAGTTGATATTGAAGATATCCAATTGGATCGTGGACATCACGGGGATGTGCAACATGTGGAGCAGTATGTGTTCACCGGCCTACACGTACTGACTGATGGGTCTGCCCTTTTCAACTTCTGGGTCTCTAAATTGGGCACATGGCCTCAGCTTGCCCTTTACGCCTTGGAGGTGCTGGCCTGCCCTGCAGCCAGTGTATTGTCTGAACATGTGTTTAGTACACCTGGAGGGGGTTATCTCAGGTTATATTTCCTAATGTTTTGGGGTGTACTCTAAGTTAAAAAAAATACAAATAAATGTAAAACCAAAAAACAGTGTAGCTACCTCCTCCTCTACCACCACTACCACCTACACCGCCACATCAACCGCCTCCTTAACCTCCTACTCTGTATGGACCTCGCCCTCCTAGATCAAGATTTTTATTTATTTTTTACATATTTTATGTTATTTAAAGTCATTTCCCTATCCACATTTGCTTGCAGAGCACTTGTCATGCTCTTAACCAAATTTTTATGCCATTTGCAGCCCTCTAGCCCTTTCCATGACACTTTTACCGCCATTTTAGTGACAAAATCTTGACTTCAATGGGGTTCGGGGTCAAGTTCGGGTCCCAAACTCAAACTTTTTTTTGTGAAGTTCGGCCGAACCCGTCAAACCCGAACATCTAGGTGTCCTCTCAACTCTAATCACTATATTCTAAATATTCACAAATTCTCAAAGTGCCGATATTCGTGATTAATATTCGCAATTTGAATATTTGTGATTAACACTACTTACTCTATGTTATACCGCTTCTTACCGTTCTCTTACAGCGGCACTAGTAGTCAATCCATTCCTGGTGATGAAGCACTTTTTTTTTCAGTTTCTCTTTTAAATGTTGTGGTTTTGCCACTTCTGTGTTATATTTTATGTGTGTTAATGTCCTGTTTGTTAAATAAAATAAAATAAAAACACTAAGAATTGGCTTGTGAGTTGTTAGCCAAAAGCAGAAGTGGGTACAATACCTAGAAGACATGCAAATATTCCGTTCACGTGTCATCTCTGTTTTGGATCTACTCCTTTTTTTTTTTTTTAAAAAATTTTTTATTAGCAATACTGATGGATTACTGACCAAATGCTGACCGAGTGAAGGCGGATGCTTCACAGACAGGATCAGTTTTTTGTGGGTTATTGTTCTGACGGATCAGAGGGAGGGCAAAATAATCAGTGACGTCAACACAAACTTACTGCTGACACCCTTTCTACTCTGTCGGGGGGCTCTACCTGTATAAGCGTTTTGGGGATTCGCTCTGGTACTGAGGTTAGGATAAGCGGGCTCAGTACAGAGGAAAAATACAAGTTCGGAATTCAAACTTCAGTGTTTATTCACACATGATCCCAAAAACAAAACGTCACTTTTGCAGTGGCTCAGAATATGGAGAGACTAAACCATGATTTTTTTTTTTTTTTGCTTCAAAAATCCTTTTATTCTGTTAAAAAAAGTAGACATATTAGGTATTGTCGCGTCTGTAACAACCTGCTCTAAGAAAATACCACATGACCTAACCCCTCAGGTGAACACCGTAAAAATAAATAAAAAAACTGTGTCAAAAAAGCCATTTTTGTCACCTTAAATTACAAAAAGTGAAATAGCAAGCATTAAAAAGTCATATGCACCCCCAAAATTGTGCCAATCAAACTGTCATATCATCCTGCAAGAATGATAAATGATTTTTTTTGTTTCAAAAATTATATTATTGTGTAAAACTTAAAGGGGTTGTCCGGGTTCAGAACTGAACCCTTATTTTCACCCCGGCAGCCCCCCTGAGCCTAGCATCGGAGCATCTCATGCTCCGATGCGCTCAAGTGCCCTGCGCTAGATCGCGCAGGGCACGGGCTCTTTTGTTTTCAATAACACACTGCCGGGCGGTAACTTCCGCCCAGCGGTGTGTTCGGTGACGTCACCGGCTCTGAGGGCCGGGCTTTAGCTCTGCCCTAGCCGTTTTACTGGCTAGGGCAGAGCCAAATCCCACCCATCAGTGCCGGTGACGTCACCGGGGTTCCTGTCAGCCCCATAGAGAGCCCCGGTACGTCACCGGAACTCAGAAAAATGCCTTTGCCCTGTGCAATTTAGCGCAGGGCAAAGGAGAGCATCGGAGCATGAACTGCTCCGATGCTCATGTCAGGGGGGCTGCCTGGGTGAAAATGGAGGGCTGTCCAGGTTCAGCTCTGAACCTGGACAACCCCTTTAAATACATCAAATAAATCATACATATTAGGTATTGCCACATCTGTAACAACCTGCTGTATAAAAATATCACATGACCTATCCCCTGGAATGAACACCGTAAGAAAAAAAAAAAACGTGATCTCATCCCACAAAAAATGAGACCCTATTTTAGACAATCAACCAAAAAATGAAAAAAAAAATAGTGCTCTCAGAATATGGAGACACTGAAACATGATTTTTTATTTTTTTTATTCAAAATTTTTGTTATTGTGTTAAACATAAATAAAATAAAAAAGTATACATATTAGGTATCGCCGCGTCATGAACTAACCCCTCAGGGGAACATCGTAAAAAATATAAAATAAAACAGTGTGAAAAAAGCAATTTTTTGTCACTTTACATCACAAAAAGTGTAATAGCAAGCGATCAAAAAGTCATACGCACCCCAAAATTATACATAAACAAACTGTCATCTCATTCCTCAAAAAATGAGACCCTACCTAAAACAATCGCATAAAAAATAAAACAAATTGGGAAATCTGCCAAAATAGCGAATTTCTGAAATTCTTGTGTAACATCTAAAGGGTTAACAAAGTTTGTAAAATCAATTTTGAATGAATTGAGGGGTGTAGTTTCTAACATAGGGTCACTTTTTTGGAGTTTCCACTCTAGGGGTGCATCAGGGGGTCTTTAAATGTGACATGGCAGCTTAAAATTATACCAGTGAAATCTGCTCTCCATTTCCTTCTGCGCAATGCAGGGTGCCCGTACAGCAGTTTACGACCATATATAGGGTGTTTCTGTAAACTACAGAATCGGGGGAATAAATATTGTTTTGCTTTGCTGTTAAACCTTGCAAAATTGAAATTTGGATATTTTTATTTTTGGGGGGGCAAATTTGGTATTTTTTTATAAATAAAAATGATTTTTTTTACTCAGTTTTACTACTGTCATGAAGTACAATATGTGATAAGAAAATATCAGAATGGCCTGGATAAGTAAAAGTGTTTTAAAGTCATCATCACATAAAGTGACACATTTGCTAAAAATGGATTTGCTAAAAATGGCAGGGTCCTTAAGATGAAAAGGTGTTAATTATTTTAGCTATACACTCCTTACAAAGGAGTTTAGACCCAGATGAAGGCAAATGTTTGGAGCATAACCTACATTTCCTGTATTTTAGTTTAGCAGAGGAGGATCACTCCTTTTTCCATGAATATACAAAGGAGAAAAGGGTCATCCACAGCAGGTTATCCAGCACAAGAGCTACTCACTGTTCCCTGTATGGTAGCAGGCTCCTGTCCTGAGCCCGGCCTGGTAGGGGTGCTTATCACGGTAGTCCCATCCACGCTACTTTTGCTGCTGCTTCACTTTCAGCAGAGGGTGTTTGGTGCCTGATGCCATGTTTCCCCAGGCCCTGTTCTTTATCTCCATGTGGTCTACGCCAGGGCCTGGGATGCCAGACGTGACGTCAGTACGCTCGGTCACACCCCTTGCATCTGAAGTAACCACCCGGGGGCCGGAGGGAATCGGGCCATAGCGTCGTTCCAGCCGCCCATGCCACTGTGCATATAACCCGCCGCAACAGGGAGCTTCAGCGGAAGCCACACAGTTGGGTCTTGGGCACAGGCCTTGATGAAGGTGCACCAGACCCGGAATCTGACCCCCAGCCTATTAAAAGTAAGCAAATCCATGAAATTTTTTTAAAAATAAGACCTCTTGCACACGAACGTTGTGTGCCCGTGGCTGTATTGCATCATGGATGTGTACCCATTCACTTGAATGGATCTGCAATCGCTGGAGAGCTTCCGTGGTGTTTCTGTCCGTGCCTCCATATCGCAAAAAAATAGAACTTGTTCTCAAGTTGAATGGGTCTTGAGCCGTCCCGGCTGCTGCACGGATGTTGCCCGTGCATTGAGGACATTGAGGACGTTGTCCGTGCATTTTAGCTACCTATAATGTATGAGGCTCTACCTTTTGACTATTGAATTTTAGAATTACACATGCCCATTGATTGCGCATGCCATTACACCACTAATAAAGCCAAGTTTCAATAGCAGACCTCTCTATCTGATAATTGTGATTTATCTCAGGCTTATCATGACTTTTTATTTTAGGATTGTGCAATTTTGTATGTTCCAGAATTTTTCTGTAGGTTCTAAACTTTCGCAACATTTATAAAAATACTTGATACAATTGTTTAATTCTTATCTATATACTTATTTAACTATAGAAGAGTAAAATTGTCTCCTGCAGCTGTCAAGAACATAGTAATTTAAATTTCATGTGGGCAGCTTTTACATTTAAAGTGGAAAGTCTACAGTAGTTACTTAATCCCTTAGAGAATAATTCCACTTACTGAAAACAGTTTCTCAACATGCTCACTTAGCATCACCAATGTAAGGCTACTTTCAAACTTGCGGCAGAGTGATCCTGCAAGCAGTTTCGTTGCCGAAACTTCCTGCCAGATCCGTCAAAACATAAGGCCAACCGATGGCATTTGTAAGGCTGATCAGGATCCTGATCAGTCTTAAAAATTCCTTGTAACGGAACGCCTGGCAACCCGACCGGGTACCTACATCGATAGATGCTCCTAGTGCTTTCCGAGGACTCCAAGCACTCCACTTGACACCGTACACACTGCAGACCCCACGAACCGCCGCAGCTTGGTTGGGGTCTCACCATCCTCCACCCACGCTGGACCCAAGACCGGGCTTCAGCTTCCAGTGGGTGAACCTCTCCTACATCCAGAGAGCAGGAACCATGAACAAGCTCTTACAAGAGCTCATACTCAGGGGAGTATTGTGATATAGCAATCCCCAAGAGTGTAGTTATCGTATTCCCCAAACATGAGCCAAAACTTCATGAAGGTATAAAAGCAGCCTCTTTATTTTAACACACAAGCATTTTATACACATCTTCCAACAAGGTTAACACCCACAGGGTTTTGTAAAAAAACAGCTAATAACCACGTACAATACACTCAGACACTCCCACACAAAATTCTCCCCTCTGCCTGTGATAGAATTACCTCACATTGGGTTAATGCAATCATCACAGACAGGCGAATACACAATATCCTCTGTCCTGGAGACAACCGAGAAGTAATTCAATTATCTCTCAGGACAAAGGACATCGCCAATACACACAGAGAGACAATGGAACATACCTCCCTACTCAACGTATACAATGTCCCACCCTTTTCAATACACAGACATTTAACATCCCACAATGGCATGAATTAGACCAGGGGTTCAAGTTAGTCTAAGTCCTTTGTGAACAAATGAGGCCTGGCTGATGAGAGGGCCCAAAATCCTGGGGCAAGAGGCTGGTAAACAGGCCCCTCCAAAACCCAGTGGCGAGGTTGGTTAATTTTTTTCAGCTTTTTTTCAGTATGCGCATGTGCAGACCGGAAGGACGGATCCGACATTCCGGTATTTTGGCACATTCCTATGGAAAAAAATGCCGGTACATTCAAGCAAGTCTTCAGTAGCATGCTGCATTTTTATCTTTGTCCTAATCAGTCAAAAAGACTGAACTGAAGACATCCTGATGTATCCTGAATGGAATTCTCTCCATTCAGAATGCATGGGGATAAAATAGATAAGTTATTTTCCCATATAGAGCCCCTAGGACTAGTTGAGTGGACACCTGGATGTTCGGGTTCGGCAGGTTCGGCCGAATAAAAAAAAAAAAGTTTGGGTTCTGGACCCGAACTTGACCTGAACTTGACCCCGAACCCCATTGAAGTCAATGGGGACCCGAACTTTTGTCCACTAAAATGGTTCTAAAATAGCCCTGGAAACAGCTAAAGTGCTTCAAAAAGCAGCCAAATGTGCTTAAGATGGCAAATGCTCTGCAAACAAATGTGGATAGGGAAATGAAAAACAAAAACAAAACATAAAAGACCTTAAAAAAATAAAAATTAGGAATGATGTAGGAGGAAGAGGTTGAGGAGGTGGTGAATGGGTGGATGTGGCCGTGTAGGCTCACGTGGCGGTCTAGGTGGAAGCGGCGGCAAAGGAGGAATAGGTAGCCAACACAGATGTGTGTTATTTTGCATTTTTACATAGGGGTATCCCCCAAAATATCGGGACATATTAAAAAAAAAAGTGTTTTCTCAAGGAGACATAGAAGCGGTATTGTAACGCTGATAACGGTATCATCGCCACTGGCCATGTTGGTGGAGTACTCAAAACAGAGCAACAGGGTACACAGGTCTCGCATGGAGGCCCAGTCATTGGCGGTGAAGTTCCACAGTGCGTCTCACCCGTGCGTGCTGCAGCTGAAACTCCACTATGGCCTGCTGCTGGTCGCACAGTCTCTCCAGCATGTGCAAGGTGGAGTTCCACCTGGTGGGCACGTCTCATATGAGGCGGTGAGCGGGAAGGCCGAAGTTACGCTGTAGAGCAGACAGCCGAGCGGAGGCAGGATGAGAACGCCGGAAGTGCCACAGATGGCCCTCACTTTATGCAGCAGTTCTGACATGTCGGGTTAGTTGTGAATGAATTTCTGCACTACCAAATTCAGCACATGCGCCAGGCAAGGGATGTGCGTCAAACCGGCTAGTCCCAGAGCTGCAACGAGATTTTGCCCATTATCGCACACCACCAGGCCGGGCTTGAGGCTCACTGGCAGCAACCACTCATCGGTCTGTTGTTCTATACCCCACCACAACTCCTGAGCGGTGTGGGGCCTGTCCCCCAAACATATGAGTTTCAGAACGGCCTGCTGACATTTACCCCGGGCTGTGCTGAAGTTGGTGGTGAAGGTATGTCGCTGACCGGATGAGGAAGTGGTAGAAGAGGAGGAGGAAGCCGAGTAGGAAGAGGAGGCATCAGGAGGCAAAGAATGATGCCCTGTGATCCTTGGCAGTGGAAGGACATGCGCCAAACAGCTCTCCGCCTGGGGCCCAGCCGCCACTACATTTACCCAGTGTGCAGTTAGGGAGATATAGCGTCCCTGCCCGTGCTTACTGGTCCACGTATCTGTGGTTAGGTGGACCTTGCCACAGATGGCGTTGCGCAGTGCACACTTGATTTTATCCGATTCTTGGTTGTGCAGGGAGGGCACGGCTCTCCTGGAGAAGTAGTGGTGGCTGGGAACGACGTACTGCGGGACAGCAAGCAACATGAGCTGTTTGAAGCTGTCCGTCTCCACCAGCCAGTAGTTTAGAAATGCTGGCATTCAGGGCCAGGGATCGAGGGTGGCTGGGTGGGAATTTACGCTTTCTCTCAAAGGTTTGTGAGTAGGGATGAGCGAACTCGAACTGTATAGTTCGGGTTCGTACCGAATTTTGGGGTGTCCGTGACACGGACCCGAACCCGGACATTTTCGTAAAAGTCCGGGTTCGGGTTCGGTGTTCGTCGCTTTCTTGGCGCTTTTGTGACGCTTTCTTGGCGCTTTTTGAAAGGCTGCAAAGCAGCCAATCAACAAGCGTCATACTACTTGCCCCAAGAGGCCATCACAGCCATGCCTACTATTGGCATGGCTGTGATTGGCCAGAGCACCATGTGACCCAGCCTCTATTTAAGCTGGAGTCACATAGCGCCGCCCGTCACTCTGCTCTGATTAGCGTAGGGAGAGGTTGCGGCTGCGACAGTAGGGCGAGATTAGGCAGATTAACTCCTCCAAAGGACTTGATTAACTGATCGATCTGCAGCTGTGGATCATTGAGCTGCTGATCCTCAATTGCTCACTGTTTTTAGGCTGCCCAGACCGTTTGTCAGTCACATTTTTCTGGGGTGATCGGCGGCCATTTTGTGTCTTGTGGTGCGCCAGCACAAGCTGCGACCAAGTGCATTTAACCCTCAATGGTGTGGTTGTTTTTTGGCTAAAGCCTACATCAGGGTGAAGCTGTCACACCAAGTGCATTTAACCAGCAATAGTGTGTTTATTTTTTGGCCATATACAAAATCAGGGGCAAGCTGCGCCTGTCACCAAGTGCATTTAACCCTCAATGGTGTGGTTGTTTTTTGGCTAAAGCCTACATCAGGGTGAAGCTGTCACACCAAGTGCATTTAACCAGCAATAGTCTGTTCATTTTTTGGCCATATACAAAATCAGGGGCAAGCTGCGCCTGTCACCAAGTGCATTTAACCCTCAATGGTGTGGTTGTTTTTTGGCTAAAGCCTACATCAGGGTGAAGCTGTCACACCAAGTGCATTTAACCAGCAATAGTCTGTTCATTTTTTGGCCATATACAAAATCAGGGGCAAGCTGCGCCTGTCACCAAGTGCATTTAACCCTCAATGGTGTGGTTGTTTTTTGGCTAAAGCCTACATCAGGGTGAAGCTGTCACACCAAGTGCATTTAACCAGCAATAGTCTGTTCATTTTTTGGCCATATACAAAATCAGGGGCAAGCTGCGCCTGTCACCAAGTGCATTTAACCCTCAATGGTGTGGTTGTTTTCTGGCTAAAGCCTACATCAGGGTGAAGCTGTCACACCAAGTGCATTTAACCAGCAATAGTCTGTTTATTTTTTGGCCATATACTACATCAGGGGCAAGCTGCGCCCGTCACCAAGTGCATTTAACCCTCAGTAGTGTGGTTGGTCAAGCTGTGACACCAAGTGCATTTAACCAGCAATAGTCTGTTCATTTTTTGGCCATATACTACATCAGGGGCAAGCTGCGCCCGTCACCAAGTGCATTTAACCAGCAATAGTGTGGTTATTTTTTGGCCATATCCCAGTCTAATTCTGTCACTAAATCCATACCGGTCACCCAGCGCCTAAATACTAGGCCTCAAATTTATATCCCGCTAAATCTCTCGTTACCGCTGTCCTGTTGTAGCTGGGAAAGTTATTTAGTGTCCGTCAAAGCACATTTTTTGTTCTGGGTTGAAGTACAATTCCCAATTTAGCAATTTCATAATTTAGTGGTTTCTGCTATATCAGAGCTATTTGAAATCTATCCCTAAAAGGGTATATAATATTCAAGGTGCACATTGGGTCATTCAGAATAACTTCACACACACCCGCTACTGTGTATTTTCAAGTCTAATTCTGTCACTAAACCCATACCTGTCACCCAGCGCCTAAATACTAGGCCTCAAATTTATATCCTGCTAAATCTCTCGTTACCGCTGTCCTGTTGTAGCTGGGAAAGTTATTTAGTGTCCGTCAAAGCACATTTTTTGTTCTGGGTTGAAGTACAATTCCCAATTTAGCAATTTCATAATTTAGTGGTTTCTGCTATATCAGAGCTATTTGAAATCTATCCCTAAAAGGGTATATAATATTCAAGGTGCACATTGGGTCATTCAGAATAACTTCACACACACCCGCTACTGTGTATTTTCAAGTCTAATTCTGTCACTAAACCCATACCTGTCACCCAGCGCCTAAATACTAGGCCTCAAATTTATATCCTGCTAAATCTCTCGTTACCGCTGTCCTGTTGTAGCTGGGAAAGTTATTTAGTGTCCGTCAAAGCACATTTTTTCTTCTGGGTTGAAATACAATTCCCAATTTAGCAATTTCATAATTTAGTGGTTTCTGCTATATCAGAGCTATTTGAAATCTATCCCTAAAAGGGTAGATCATATTGAAGGTGCACATAGGGTCATTCAGAATAACTTCACACACACCCGCTACTGTGTATTTCCAAGTCTAATTCTGTCACTAAACCCATACCTGTCACCCAGCGCCTAAATACTAGGCCTCAAATTTATATCCCGCTAAATCTCTCGTTACCGCTGTCCTGTTGTAGCTGGGAAAGTTATTTAGTGTCCGTCAAAGCACATTTTTTGTTCTGGGTTGAAGTACAATTCCCAATTTAGCAATTTCATAATTTAGTGGTTTCTGCTATATCAGAGCTATTTGAAATCTATCCCTAAAAGGGTATATAATATTCAAGGTGCACATTGGGTCATTCAGAATAACTTCACACACACCCGCTACTGTGTATTTCCAAGTCTAATTCTGTCACTAAACCCATACCTGTCACCCAGCGCCTAAATACTAGGCCTCAAATTTATATCCTGCTAAATCTCTCGTTACCGCTGTACTGTTGTTGCTTGGAAAGATATTTAGTGTCCGTCAAAGCACATTTTTTGTTCTGGGTTGAAGTACAATTCCCAATTTAGCAATTTCATAATTTAGTGGTTTCTGCTATATCAGAGCTATTTGAAATCTATCCCTAAAAGGGTATATAATATTCAAGGTGCACATTGGGTCATTCAGAATAACTTCACACACACCCGCTACTGTGTATTTCAAGTCTAATTCTGTCACTAAACCCATACCTGTCACCCAGCGCCTAAATACTAGGCCTCAAATTTATATCCTGCTAAATCTCTCGTTACCGCTGTCCTGTTGTAGCTGGGAAAGTTATTTAGTGTCCGTCAAAGCACATTTTTTCTTCTGGGTTGAAATACAATTCCCAATTTAGCAATTTCATAATTTAGTGGTTTCTGCTATATCAGAGCTATTTGAAATCTATCCCTAAAAGGGTAGATCATATTGAAGGTGCACATAGGGTCATTCAGAATAACTTCACACACACCCGCTACTGTGTATTTCCAAGTCTAATTCTGTCACTAAACCCATACCTGTCACCCAGCGCCTAAATACTAGGCCTCAAATTTATATCCCGCTAAATCTCTCGTTACCGCTGTCCTGTTGTAGCTGGGAAAGTTATTTAGTGTCCGTCAAAGCACATTTTTTGTTCTGGGTTGAAGTACAATTCCCAATTTAGCAATTTCATAATTTAGTGGTTTCTGCTATATCAGAGCTATTTGAAATCTATCCCTAAAAGGGTATATAATATTCAAGGTGCACATTGGGTCATTCAGAATAACTTCACACACACCCGCTACTGTGTATTTCCAAGTCTAATTCTGTCACTAAACCCATACCTGTCACCCAGCGCCTAAATACTAGGCCTCAAATTTATATCCTGCTAAATCTCTCGTTACCGCTGTACTGTTGTTGCTTGGAAAGATATTTAGTGTCCGTCAAAGCACATTTTTTGTTCTGGGTTGAAGTACAATTCCCAATTTAGCAATTTCATAATTTAGTGGTTTCTGCTATATCAGAGCTATTTGAAATCTATCCCTAAAAGGGTATATAATATTCAAGGTGCACATTGGGTCATTCAGAATAACTTCACACACACCCGCTACTGTGTATTTTCAAGTCTAATTCTGTCACTAAACCCATACCTGTCACCCAGCGCCTAAATACTAGGCCTCAAATTTATATCCTGCTAAATCTCTCGTTACCGCTGTACTGTTGTTGCTGGGCAAGATATTTAGTGTCCGTCAAAGCACATTTTTTGTTCTGGGTTGAAATACAATTCCCAATTTAGCAATTTCATAATTTAGTGGTTTCTGCTATATCAGAGCTATTTGAAATCTATCCCTAAAAGGGTATATAATATTCAAGGTGCACATTGGGTCATTCAGAATAACTTCACACACACCCGCTACTGTGTATTTTCAAGTCTAATTCTGTCACTAAACCATACCTGTCACCCAGCGCCTAAATACTAGGCCTCAAATTTATATCCTGCTAAATCTCTCGTTACCGCTGTACTGTTGTTGCTGGGCAAGATATTTAGTGTCCGTCAAAGCACATTTTTTGTTCTGGGTTGAAATACAATTCCCAATTTAGCAATTTCATAATTTAGTGGTTTCTGCTATATCAGAGCTATTTGAAATCTATCCCTAAAAGGGTATATAATATTCAAGGTGCACATTGGGTCATTCAGAATAACTTCACACACACCCGCTACTGTGTATTTCCAAGTCTAATTCTGTCACTAAACCCATACCTGTCACCCAGCGCCTAAATACTAGGCCTCAAATTTATATCCCGCTAAATCTGTCCCTAGTGCTGTAGCTGGGCGAGTTATTTAGTGTCCGTTCAAGCACATTTCTTGTTCTGGGTTGAAATACAATTCCCAATTTAGCAATTTCATAATTTAGTGGTTTCTGCTATATCAGAGCTATTTGAAATCTATCCCTAAAAGGGTATATAATATTCAAGGTGCACATAGGGTCATTCAGAATAACTTCACACACCCGCTACTGTGCATTTCCAAATCTAATTCTGTCACTAAACCCATACCTGTCACCCAGCGCCTAAATACTAGGCCTCAAATTTATATCCCGCTAAATCTCTCGTTACCGCTGTCCTGTTGTGGCTGGGAAAGTTATTTAGTGTCCGTCAAAGCACATTTTTTGTTCTGGGTTGAAATACAATTCCCAATTTAGCAATTTCATAATTTAGTCGTTTCTGCTATATCAGAGCTATTTGAAATCTATCCCTAAAAGGGTAGATCATATTGAAGGTGCACATAGGGTCATTCAGAATAACTTCACACACACGCTTCTGTGCATTTCCAAGTCTAATTCTGTCACTAAATCCATACCGGTCACCCAGCGCCTAAATACTAGGCCTCAAATTTATATCCCGCTGAATTTGAATACAATACATTGGGCCAAATAATATATTTGTTGTTGTGGTGAACCATAACAATGAGAAAAACATCTAGTAAGGGACGCGGACGTGGACATGGTCGTGGTGGTGTTAGTGGACCCTCTGGTGCTGGGAGAGGACGTGGCCGTTCTGCCACATCCACACGTCCTAGTGTACCAACTACCTCAGGTCCCAGTAGCCGCCAGAATTTACAGCGATATATGGTGGGGCCCAATGCCGTTCTAAGGATGGTAAGGCCTGAGCAGGTACAGGCATTAGTCAATTGGGTGGCCGACAGTGGATCCAGCACGTTCACATTATCTCCCACCCAGTCTTCTGCAGAAAGCGCACAGATGGCGCCTGAAAACCAACCCCATCAGTCTGTCACATCACCCCCATGCATACCAGGGAAACTGTCTCAGCCTCAAGTTATGCAGCAGTCTCTTATGCTGTTTGAAGACTCCGCTGGCAGGGTTTCCCAAGGGCATCCACCTAGCCCTTCCCCAGCGGTGAAAGACATAGAATGCACTGACGCACAACCACTTATGTTTCCTGATGATGAGGACATGGGAATACCACCTCAGCATGTCTCTGATGATGACGAAACACAGGTGCCAACTGCTGCGTCTTTCTGCAGTGTGCAGACTGAACAGGAGGTCAGGGATCAAGACTGGGTGGAAGACGATGCAGGGGACGATGAGGTCCTAGACCCCACATGGAATGAAGGTCGTGCCACTGACTTTCACAGTTCGGAGGAAGAGGCAGTGGTGAGACCGAGCCAACAGCGTAGCAAAAGAGGGAGCAGTGGGCAAAAGCAGAACACCCGCCGCCAAGAGACTCCGCCTGCTACTGACCGCCGCCATCTGGGACCGAGCACCCCAAAGGCAGCTTCAAGGAGTTCCCTGGCATGGCACTTCTTCAAACAATGTGCTGACGACAAGACCCGAGTGGTTTGCACGCTGTGCCATCAGAGCCTGAAGCGAGGCATTAACGTTCTGAACCTGAGCACAACCTGCATGACCAGGCACCTGCATGCAAAGCATGAACTGCAGTGGAGTAAACACCTTAAAACCAAGGAAGTCACTCAGGCTCCCCCTGCTACCTCTTCTGCTGCTGCCGCCTCGGCCTATTCTGCTGCTGCCGCCTCGGCCTCTTCCTCCGCCTCTGGAGGAACGTTGGCACCTGCCGCCCAGCAAACAGGGGATGTACCACCAACACCACCACCACCACCTCCGTCACCAAGCGTCTCAACCATGTCACACGCCAGCGTTCAGCTCTCCATCTCACAAACATTTGATAGAAAGCGTAAATTCCCACCTAGCCACCCTCGATCCCTGGCCCTGAATGCCAGCATTTCTAAACTACTGGCCTATGAAATGCTGTCATTTAGGCTGGTGGACACAGACAGCTTCAAACAGCTCATGTCGCTTGCTGTCCCACAGTATGTTGTTCCCAGCCGGCACTACTTCTCCAAGAGAGCCGTGCCTTCCCTGCACAACCAAGTATCCGATAAAATCAAGTGTGCACTGCGCAACGCCATCTGTGGCAAGGTCCACCTAACCACAGATACGTGGACCAGTAAGCACGGCCAGGGACGCTATATCTCCCTAACTGCACACTGGGTAAATGTAGTGGCAGCTGGGCCCCAGGCGGAGAGCTGTTTGGCGCACGTCCTTCCGCCGCCAAGGATCGCAGGGCAACATTCTTTGCCTCCTGTTGCCACCTCCTCCTTCTCGGCTTCCTCCTCCTCTTCTTCCACCTGCTCATCCAGTCAGCCACACACCTTCACCACCAACTTCAGCACAGCCCGGGGTAAACGTCAGCAGGCCATTCTGAAACTCATATGTTTGGGGGACAGGCCCCACACCGCACAGGAGTTGTGGCGGGGTATAGAACAACAGACCGACGAGTGGTTGCTGCCGGTGAGCCTCAAGGCCCGGCCTGGTTGGTGTGTGATAATGGGCGAAATCTCGTTGCAGCTCTGGGACTAGCCAATTTGACGCACATCCCTTGCTTGGCGCATGTGCTGAATTTGGTGGTGCAGAAGTTCATTCACAACTACCCCGACATTCAGAGCTGCTGCATAAAGTGCGGGCCGTCTGTTCGCGCTTCCGGCGTTCACATCCTGCTGCTGCTCGCCTGTCTGCGCTACAGCGTAACTTCGGCCTTCCCGCTCACCGCCTCATATGCGACGTGCCCACCAGGTGGAACTCCACCTTGCACAT